>NC_134826.1:134387842-134474382 GCF_004210375.1 Tachypleus tridentatus
TTCGTGAGACATATTAACTTAATATCATCTTCATTTCTGATTACACCAAAGTGTAGAATCTCACTTGAAACTGATATGTTCGTCGAAAACCAACTTTCAAGAAATGCGAGAAAACTAACTTTTGCTACTTTTAGCAACTATCAAACTGTTGACACACTCCAAGGGATGGCGTCACGGTCACCATCTTAGTATTTCATGTCCATATTTTTTTCATTCATCCAACCTCTGATGGACTGTTGCTAGTATAAATCTGATTATCACAGAGACAATCGACACTAGCCATCAGCAGTGTCGAAAATTAATTCAAAATAAAACACATAAAGGAAATGGATAACTCCCATTAAAGAACCTATGTAGAGTACGAGGCATGGATAATGGGTTTTGGGTTTGTTTTGAATTTCGCGCAAAGTTACACGAGGGCTATGTGCAGTGTAAGGCGAGAGAGAAGGTAGCTATTCATCACCACCCACCGCCAACTCTCGGGCTACTCTTTTACCAACGAATAGAGGGATTGATAGTAACATTATAACGCTCCCACGGCTGAAGGGCGAACATGTTTGGTGCGACCGGGTTCGAACCCGCGACCCTGGGATTACGAGTCGAACGCCTTAATACACCTGGCCATGCCGAGCCGCATGGATAATGATTTTTATGTCTGTTTTGTTATTCTATGTTTATTTTATATATATGTATATATACACATACATACATATAATAGATGAAAATAGTAACTTACCATTACAGTGAGGTAAAAACCAACCTGGCCACCAGTATGGTTAATAAAATACGCTTTTTTTATGAACATATTCGTAATTATTGAGATTAAAATTGTTTCATTAATGAGAACTTTTGCTGTTAAAAATATTTTGGCCGTAAACCCAATAATATTTCTTGAGGTTCGGTCCCTTTGATTTTTTGTTTGTTTGTTTGTTTTGGAATTTTATACAAAGCTACTCGAGGGCTATCTGTGCTAGCCGTCCCTAACTTAGCAGTGTAAGACTAGAGGGAAGACAGCTAGTCATCACCACCCACCGCCAACTCTTGGGCTACTCTTTTACCAAATAGTGGATTGACCGTCACATTATACACCCCATGGCTGAGAGGGCGAGCATGTTTAGCGCGCGCGAGGCGCGAACCCGCGACCCTCGGATTACGAGTCGCACGCCTTACGCGCGTGGCCGTGCCAGGCCCCGGTCAGCTTTGAAGATTTAGGTTAGTCCTAAATACAGATTTTAAATTAAGAATAATACAAATTTAATAATGAACAACAAACAGAAATACAATCAACATGAATAGATTGGTTGTAATACGTGATAGACAAATTGGGTTAACATGTTGAAAATGTGTGTTACAGAATAATAAAGTTGGAAAAAGCAAAAGGGGAGAAATACAAATTAAAGACAAACCTAAATTTATAAGAAGAAAGTCTGGGACCTGCAACTATTGTTAACAAGTCATAAAAGAACAACATGAGAACTAATTTCTTGTCCGATAATGCATTTTTATAAAGGAAAATTACATTAAAATAAAAAAAAACAAAAACAAACTCCAGTTTATTCAATTAGTTATTCAGTAAACCATTTCCTTGTGTAACAAAATATATTCTCTGAAGTCTGAAGCCTTCGGGCAACGTGTGTAGATGAGTCTGCCTTCACACATATTTAAACACACCTTATGTGCTCTTTCCCTCCATAACAAGCTAAAAGTTCAGTGACACAGAATTCTCTAAATCCTGGTACAACTCAACACTGAAAACTACAAAATAATTTCTTAACGTTTTACTAGTATTTAAATTTTTACGTTCATATTTTTGTTTTTTTAAGGGGCGTTGTGTTCAAGAAAGTCCTCAGTTTGAGTATGTGTTAATTACAACACTGTGTACAATGAAAGTCTCCAGTTTCAGTGTGTTAACCACAACAATATTTCTTATGAACTTCCTCACTAGTTTTAAACTTTATAGGAACGTAATCTACGTTTTATTGTCTTTGTTTGGACGCCATTTTAGAAGACTTTACATCAAGTACACACATTTTCTTATTCGAAATTCGAGCGGTATTCACAGGAATTCAGTCCAGTTTCTTTTCGGAATTCCAAATTTAGTTCTATTCTTTTCTATTTTCTTTTTTAAGCCAACTATTGTTGTTGTTTTTGTATTACTTAACTGTTCAGTTTGAATAGTATACTAAAATATACCGTTAACATGCAGAAAACTTGGTTGTACGAATACTACGAAACCAGGTGTTGAAAATCTGAGTACCTGCACATTTTTAAGGTAAATTTCATCACTAGACCTGTTCACCTGTAATCAGTTTGTTAGCGTCGTATCTCATTTTGTTTGAGTTAAAACTTACTAACGAACCAGGTCAGGTGCTATTACACTTTTTATGAGCTTCGTTCTTTAACAGCGTCACCATGATATGCATGTTCTGTAGCATGGAAATTGAATGTTACACTTTACAAGGGATATTGAGGAAAAGAATATATTTATATATATAGAATGTTACTCATACATATAACAGTAATAAAAAAACTGTAACAAACTGTGCAGATATCAGAGATGTCTTGTGAAATTTGTACCTACCGTCCTTAGGTCATTTGCTGTTTTTATAAAGGGTATATTCTGTTTTATTAACAAGCATCTCTATGTCTTGTAAAAGCGATATTCGCGAGGAAAACACTGTTTACTTTCCATTAAAATCACTTTATTTTAGTGCAAACACTGATTTTACTGTAAAAAACAATTTGTTTTTCAGTAAAAGTATTGTTTACTTCATCTTAAAAACATCATTTATTTTCTAGTAAAAACACTGTTTACTTTCCAGTAAAAATACTGTGTAATTTACAGTAAAAATAGTGTAATTTATAGTAAAAATGGGAGTGAGAAGTGTTTAGCTTTTAATAATCACATCAATGTCAAACTTCAGTTTGTGATTTACATAATTAATTCAAAACAGTATTGTGCAATCTATTCTGTTTATGATGTTTTCGTAAAGTTACACAAGGGTTATTTGTGTATAGTTGCACATAGAGTACGACAAGAAAAGAGACAATTTCACAATTATATATGCCGTCAGCTCTGGATATTCTTATCCCACTGAATAGTGGGACTTGACTGTCAATCGTATGACACACAAACGGCCCCAAAGCGCATAATGAGTTGTTGGGACAATGGGACACTAATCGTCAGGCCAAATCATGTTCAAGTGTTCAAAACCTAACATTAAAATCTCTTTCATATACATTATTCTACCACTGATATAAGATCGTTTTAAATTTTTATATACAATAATTCTTTTTTCTCTACATTAAAAGTATTGATGCTCTTGTAGCTTCAGAACAAAGATGCACTCTATCCACCACAGGGATTTAAACTACAGGGTTTAGGATTGTAAATCCATAAACTTAGAGCTGGCCCCCCTGGAAACATCAACTGATGTGTTCTAGTTGCTCACTAGGCTATTTTGGATTCTCCACCAGATGTCTTCAAACACGCGTAAACGAGCATTCAAATGTAACGCCGGTAAACAAGTCAGATATTGTGGACTACGTAATAGGTAAGTTGTTCAATGAGGTCATTTTAATCAGTGATTTAATCATGTGAGGTTATTTTAAGATTTTAAAGTCGGTTTTCGTTCATAACAGTTTGTTTATCAAAAGATCGTCACATCTATAGCTTAGATTTTTAAATATATTATGTTTCTAATTCAAAGCTCCTATCGTAGGTGGGCCAACGATATGTTTCCGGACTAACCACGATAAAATAAAGATTCGATGCTCTGTGGTGAAGAGAAATAAAATAGCTCATTGAATTCTCAACATTGTACTTTATTTCAATTAAAGTGTTAATACCCATACCAGCAGTCTCGAGAATATATTTTAGCTTCAAGTGGATTTCCCATAATCACGAAGATAGCTCATTGTTTAGCCTTGTGCCAGAAACAACTGCAGAGTAGCCAACTTTTAACATTACTACTTCCAATTATACGTTTTTTTTGCCGCCACTCTCCCATGGCTGGACGATAAGTTAAAAAAATTATAACGTTAAAATTCGGGTTTCGATACTAGTATTGGCACAGCACAGATTGTCCATTTGTTGTTAACAATAATCGAGGTAAACGGATTTAATAACACACTGATGTTGTCTTTCTTTTTGAGGTCAATATTTTCTGGTGTTTGATGACAACATATAAAGATTGTTTGTTTGTTTTTTTTAATTTCGTGCAAAGCTACTCGAGGGCTATCTGCGCTACCGTCCCTAATTTAGCAGTGTAAGACAAGAGGGAAGGCAACTAGTCATCACCACCCACCACCAACTCTTAGGCTACTCTTTTGCCAATGAATAATGGGATTGACCGTAACATTATAACGCCCAAACGATTGGGATGGCGAGCATGTTTGTTGCGACTGGGATTCGAACCCGCGACTCTCAGATTACGAGTCGAACGCCTTAACCCACTTGGCCATGCCGGGTCTTTTAGCGTCATAAGACCACGGTCTTGTTGCTGAGTTACCGGGAATCTTCAGTAGAAAAAGAACAGAAACATTTAATGAAATATTTGTAGAAATTATCTGGAAAAAAATATCTTCCACCATGATAAACTAAGAACTGCAGTTCTGAACTACATTGGTTCTCATCCATTCAATTTCAGATTAATGTCAACCAGAAGAGTTTTGGGTTCAGATGTGGGAAACAACCTGGTGTTAGGTTTATTTCTTTGCACCAACTGTAGCGTTACTAGTGATTAAAACACTATTTCCAGAAAGTAAAAACACAAATAGTTGAATTTAACAGCAAAACCGGATAGCCTGATGGTGTGACCGAGTACAGCAGAGGTGTGTATGTGGAAAACGTTTATATATGACAGTGGGCCAGGTAGTTAGGGCACTCGACTCGTAATATGAAGGTCGCAGGTTCGAATCTCCGTCACACCAAATGTGCTTGCTTTTTTCAGCAGTAGGGGCGTTAATATGTGATGGTCAATCCCACTATTCTTTGGTAAAAGAGTAGCCCGAGAGTTGGCAGTGGGTGGTGATGACTAGCTATCTTCCCTCTACTCTTAAATAGCTAAATTTGGGACGGCTAGCGTAGATAGCCCTCGTGAAGCTCTGCACGAAACGAACAAACAAACATGATATTGTCACAAGCTTACTCTGGGATCAAAGGTTTTTCTGTATACTTATAAATATTTAACCTATTATAGGTTTCATTTTAACCTAACTTCCTGTCTTCTGTCAGTAGTTTAAGACTTCTGTGGGGACGAAAAAAAAGCAGAATACTGGTTAATAAATCTGTAGTTTACGAAGTTCATGTGGAGGAAACTGTATGGCAAAATGTTCAGTTACAAATTTATAGCTCAGAATGTCTTTATTTAACAAAATCATGGAGTTTTGTAGATATTACATCTATCGAAAGAAGATCCATTTTATATCATTGGTTTCTTTTAAAGGCGATAGTTGTGACAAGTGTGGTTGAGTAACTTGGTAAGAATCGTACGTTTTGTTTATAATTCATTGATGTTGAGGCTATCGAATATCGCATGCAGTCCAGTGATGTTGAGAATATAGAGATTTTTAGAAGGCCTAAGTGATAAATGTATAAAAAGAGGAAAGAAGATGAAAAAAACAACAAAAGAGCGGGAAGAAGTTCGGCCAGACAAAAGTTAATCATCGTGGGAGTGAAAGGCCTAACGGTTGATATGTTAGAGCAGTGGTTCTTAACCTTGTTGGAGGTAATGAACCCCGGAAGGTTCGTACTTGCATTCACTGAACCCTTTGTAAATGGAAAAATAAAATATGATTTTTTTTTCAAATTCGATACATAAGTAGATATTTTAGTGTACAAAATGAACCATACATCAGTTGCACACAATATCACTGTGTTCAAAGAACAAAACCAACAAAACATGAATTTCACACAAAAACAAAAACATAACTCAATCAATATTTACTGCAAATCAATGTGACTTTTGCTGCTGCCTTTCAGAGACAAGTTCAGAAATGCGCGGCTTCACCCTGACAAGTGCCACTCTCATATCATTTTCGCAACAAAGTCTGTTCCTTTTCTTCGTTTTTATGTCTAACATCCTCAAAAAGGATTGCTCGCAAAGATACGTTGTAACAAACAGTATGTGTATCTCATGGGCTTTCTTAGCAATAAGAGGGTACGCTACGATTTGATGTCACCAAAACACTGAGTGCGTTGTTGTTCCGAAAAGTTATTGTTGAACCTGGCTCTGCTGAAGTTCAATGGTTTCGTCGAGGTATTCATCATTGACATCTGCTGTCGCAACATTAAACGTGAACGGCTGTTTCACCCATGCTGGATATAACTCTCTGGTGGGGAAGTATCCGTCGAGAGACTTTGTGAGCTAATCTGAGTGCATGGCAATTGCTTGCTTCAGTTCCCCGGGTACAGAAATGTCTCTGATTTCAGACACATCTTTGATCTTACTTACACAGTCGACCTGCATGGGAAAGTTTGCGAAGTTGTCATTCTCTGTTCATCGTTTCCATAACGGTAGCTTTTATAGAAAAGCCTTCAGGTTTTCTTCCGCTTCGATGATGTTGACTCCACCGCCCTGCATCTGTTGATTGAGAGCATTGAAGATATCGGTCACATACGCCAAAATGAGAATGAACTCAGATATTTCAAAGCAATCTGCATGACAATGTTGGTGCTCTCGCAAAAACCGGGCTAATTCTACACGCATGGCAAAAACACGATTCAGCACCTTTCCCCAGGATAACCACCGAACATTAGAATGGTACAGAAGTACCTCGAATTCAAAGCCCATTTCATTACACATCTCTTTGAAGATGCGGTGCTTCAGGGCACTATTTCGCACAAAGTTCACACATTCCACTGCAATTTTAATACTTTTGCCAGTTTGAAGGCAATATTTTTGTTGCCAACGCATGCCTGTGCAGAACACAGTGCGTTACCATAATGTGTGGTGCATCGGCTTTCATCATCGCACCAGAACCAGAGTTTCGTCCCAGCATGACTGGAGCTCCGTCCGAACAAACTGCAGAAACCATATCCCACGAAAGATCTTTGTCTCTGAAGAAGTCATCCACAAGTTTCTTCACGTCGGCTGCCTTAATTGTTGTTGTAAGAGGCTTACAAAATAAAAAACCTTTTATCTCGTCGTTCTTCACATAGCGCACGAATACAACAAGCTGACTTAGATTGGAAACGTCGGTGGTCTCGTCGAGTTGAAGGCTGAATTTTCCTGGGCTTGAAATCAGATCTGCAACAACTTGAACCAAGATGTCATCACTCATGTCATCTATTCTGCTGCTGATGGTGTCATTTGAAGAGGAATTTGGGATAACTTATTTTTAGCAGCTTTTCCCAGCATGATATTCGCCATCTTCAACGCAGCTGGTTTTACGAGTGCTTCACGAATGGTGTGTGGTTTGCCCTGCTTTGCGATCAAGTACGCAACTTCGTACGATGCTGTGAGGATCGGTTTGTCGATGGGTACAAAGCCGAGAACAGGCAAAGTAGACTTTTCATCGAACCTGGTTCTCTTTACCTTGAATTCAGCAAACGTTGTGTGTGTGTGTCTTGACCTCCGACGAACACCTGAGACTGACTCACCGAACCCCTGGGGCTCGATTGAACCCAGGTTAAGAACCACTGTGTTAGAGTACAATTAACAGTATCTTAAGAGATAAGGAGAGCACGTTGTTCAGTTAAGGGATGTTCTAGAGTAACTGGACTAGACTGAGTGGACTTTAGGAAAAGGCAGACAATTTTTTGGAAGTATGAAAAATGAGCAGACGATTTTTGAAGTACACAATACATCTGCTATAACTAAATAACAACGTCAGTGAACTATATACGAATAGTCTGGCAATAAAAAATAAAAAAAAATAGTTTGACTTCTCAGCTGATTAATAAAGCAATTGAACAGGCTTAAGTGGACTTTTGAAAACACAAACAGAATTATATAGTGTGTTTAAGATATAACTATGACCTCCATATTGTGAGCACTTTTGTACATACATTTAATTTCTTCCGAGTATTTATATTATTTGAAAACAAGTGGAGTGCGTGCTGTTCGTTTATTTTATTTTATTTATCGCCAACAAGCCACAAAGTACCTGCTGTAGAAGAATTCTTAGCTTAACGCACTCATATGTTTATTTATTTAACAATATATACTACTTAAAAAGTAAGTTTTGTGACGAAGATTCACTACTTGGTAAGCTTAAAGAAAGCACGATATTTTCGTAAGATTCGTTTAGAATTTATAGCAGTGATAAAAAAGGTCACTACTAGGTAAGCTGAAAAACACGGTACTTTAGTAAGATTGTTTAGAGTTTATAGCAGTTTATAGTATATAGAGTTTCACAATAATTAGATTAAAAGCAACTTCCTTTATGGGTGACGGACCACATCTCAAGTGAGAAGGACAAGAGTGCAATTTCTTTCTAAATTACACAGAGTTTGATATCACACTGACAGAAGTGCTGTAGCGTAGATATTGCAAATTCGCAACAGGATACCAGCAATCTGTTTCGGTGAATTAACAACATAAATATGGTCTGGATAGTAAATCATTTTCAAGTGCAAATCACTAGGTTAACAGGAAATCCAGCCTAAAAATTCGAATTGAGTAACTACGCTGTTTAAACATACGTACATGCCTTTCTGAGAACGTGCCAACATTTCACGACCAGTAGCTTATTACTTCTCACTTCAATATGTGCAGTACATCTGCGTAAAGTAGTAGAACCTTGAAACAATAAGAAATGTTAGTTTTCTGCGTTTTGTATTTAAATACATGTCGGGTACAACAATAAAAACAGTTAGTGAAACAAAACATGAATTAGAGAAACTTGTAGTGTACGTTGTGTTAGTGCATGACTTTTGTACCACCCTGTAGATATAAATGATGGAAAGTCAGCCCTGAAAATAGAAATAAAATAAATCCAAGATCAGTAAAACTGTAGTAGGTGGAATGGCTCCAGATCAGTGATGCGGTAGTAGGTGGAATAGCTCCAGATCAGTAAAACTGTAGTAGGTGGAATAGCTCCAGATCAGTAAAACGGTAGTAGGTGGAATAGCTCCAGATCAGTAAAACTGTAGAAGGTGGAATAGCTCCAGATCAGTAAAACGGTAGAAGGTGGAATAGCTCCAGATCAGAGAAATATAAGAAATTATTATAATAAAATGTCAACCACGTTAACTCGGTACATCCCAACATTAGGTTTACATGTGAACAGAAAAAAAAACTAATCAAATAGCATTTCTTGACCTCAAGATAACAAAGACTGATACATAATTCAAAACAGAAATCCACAGAAAAATCACCCATACTGGATTATACATTCCCTGGGACTCAACACATGAAACAAAACAAAAACTCAACATATTAAGAAACCAAATAAACACAGCCACAAAGCGATGCTCACCAGATAAAATTAATGATAAAATCAACATCAACAAATTTTCTCCAAAAACCGTGAAAACTTTACGCACACACCTAAACCAAAAATAAATCCCAAGATACGACAAATTAGGAAACCTTACACTTCTGTATACCATATATTCCAGACATCAGCGAGAAAACAACCAACATTTGGAGAAAAAAAAACAACTTATAACAAAACACAACATTCCAGTGAACACCAAATTTATTCAAAAACCAGGTACAAAACTAAAGCCCATACTATGTAAAAACTACACTGACAAACACAACACCAACATAATTTATAAAATACAATGAGATAATTGCCATAACATCTGTATTGGAAAAACAAGCAGAGAAATAGAAACCAGATTCAAATAACAAAAAAAACAATCTTCACACGTTTTGGAAATCTTCAAGTCAAATAAACGCAACATAACCATAGAAAACACCCAGATACTAAGTAGGGAAACAAATATAAACAAACGGAAAATCAAAAAAGCCCTACTTATACAACAACTAAAATCAAAATCAAACCAATATAAAGTAACACCTTTACACCTACACTAATTAATAACCTAATATCCATGACCCGGCATAGCCAAGCGTGTTAAGGCATGCGACTCGTAATCTGAGGGGCGCATCCCCGTTGCGCCAAACATGCTCGCCCTTTCCGCCGTGGGGGCGTTATTATGTTACGGTCAATCCCACTATTTGTTGGTAAAAGAGTAGCCCAAGAGGTGGCGGTGGGTGGTGATGACTAGCTGCCTTCCCTCTAGTTTTACACTGCTAAATTAGGAATGACTAGCACAGATAGTCCTCGAGTAGCTTTGTGCGAAAGTAAAAAAAAACAAGCATACAAAAACAAACAAACCTAATATCCAATTGCAACGCCCTCTACAGTCACGTACCCCTTTATACTCTCGTCCCTAAGACATGTGCCTAGCCACAGTCAGTTGCAAACTCTCTTTCTTAAGATGACCTAAGAAGGTCAAAGTCTTGTTCTCTGCTCATCAATAAAAGTGTTAATACCGATACCAGCCGTTCTGAGAAACAAAAATATGTCAAGTTTTACAAAACTGTAAATCGCGGAAATGTTCCAGATCTGATAAATATACCGATGTGGAAAAAGCGCCAAACCTGTGAAATGATAGATGGTGGAAAAGTTCTGAACTTTAAAAACGAAAGTGAATGATTAAAAATGTTAAAATTTAAAATTTGCAAAATACTGGGTGATGCAAAACTTCCAGATCTAAGAAGTTAATGATAAATCAGTGCTAGATCTACAAAACAGTACGTTGTGGTAAAGTTAAAGTTAATGATAAATCAGTGCTAGATCTACGAAACAGTACGTTGTGGTAAAGTTAAAGTTAATGATAAATCAGTGCTAGATCTACGAAACAGTACGTTGTGGTAAAGTTAAAGTTAATGATAAATCAGTGCTAGATCTACGAAACAGTACGTTGTGGTAAAGTTAAAGTTAATGATAAATCAGTGCTAGATCTACGAAACAGTACGTTGTGGTAAAGTTAAAGTTAATGATAAATCAGTGCTAGATCTACGAAACAGTACGTTGTGGTAAAGTTAAAGTTAATGATAAATCAGTGCTAGATCTACGAAACAGTACGTTGTGGTAAAGTTAAAGTTAATGATAAATCAGTGCTAGATCTACAAAACAGTACGTTGTGGTAAAGTTAAAGTTAATGATAAATCAGTGCTAGATCTACGAAACAGTACGTTGTGGTAAAGTTAATGATAAATCAGTGCTAGATCTACGAAACAGTACGTTGTGGTAAAGTTCTCGATCTGGTAAATAAAATCGATATTGAAAAAAAATCAAAATCAGCGAAATAGTAGGTGATGAAGAAGACCCATACCTGAGAAATAAAACTAAGGGTTGGAAAACTGTCAGATATGAGAAATGACAGTAGATGATAGCAATGTTTATGGCATGAGTTATTTTGTTTTCTCGGAACAGTATGCGATTATGATAAGTACTTATTATATAACAGTATTCATAGCTTGAAACCACAGAGGAAAAACTCTTTAATATTAAGTACTCTATTACTTAATAGTACGGATGGACAAATATTCCATATAAAACACGAGCAGAAAAACTACTCTGTTGATTTCCTAAAATAAAAGAACCATTAAATGTATTGATTATAATATATTATGCACTATTTACTATTAATAAACAAAACTATCGCTAATATCTCAGGTATAATAATTCAACAAAGTTCTAAAACCGCAACTTTTTCGTCTACCACCAACATGATAATAGCAGCGGGGCTAGATCCTTGACGGCTCGGATTATTGCTACAAGATTTCTCCACCTTACATCACTGGTCTGTAGGTGTTTGCTTTTGATAATCAAATAAATATGCACAGAATTTGTATAAACGATAATCATATCATGCAAGTACACAAATATCTTTTCAACCTAATGCAACCCAACAGATGGCGCTAATCAGTGAGGTCGAAAACCTTTGTGAACCTGACGATGACCGAAGAAGGTTCGAAACGTTGTTCGCTCGTCTACGTAGAAAAATTTTCTCAACCCAAACGAGCCGTTTTTACATATATAGATGGCGCTAAATATCGATGGATAGACAGGCAAGAATTTGTAAAGATAAAGTATATACTTTACACAGGTATAACAAATTAAAAAAAACAAAACATGAATGTTAAAATCAAGCAGGGATCTTACTACAAAAAGTAATGAAACAAGGCTTAAGACCACAATCACAAATTTATGAAATTTAATCCTTACGACAACTTTATACACTTTATAAATAAAAAATTACATTTTATAAATTTGTGCTTTTAATTATTACAAAAATTATAACTATCAGGGATATGAGTATACTGAAAGGTTATACATGTTGTGTCTATTCCACGAACATATAAAAACTGAACAAATAAACAGTACAAGAAATTACAGCATTCATTTTGTTTTAAATATTTCTTGTATTTAGCTATTCTGAGAATAACCAACGATTCCTGATTTTCATTAAAGTTTAATTTTATTTTCCTATATACATACATTCCATTATGTGTTACTGCGTCCCTCTAGACTTATAATTTTTCTTCTTTAAGTTTATTGGAATTATAAGACATAATGCAGTAATAACAATGTAAGAAGCTATACAAGGTATTATAATACATTATCAAGTACAAAGATAGTTTAACATTATTATTGCTTTTATAAATTTTCTAATGAATCATACTTTAAGGAAACGGAGAAACTCGTACCGAGAATCAGAAAAGTACCCTGAATTTTAAAATATACAACGACGTAAAAATATTTAATCTGTTTGGTTTTGAATTTCGTGCAAAGCTACTCCAGGGTTATCTGCGCTAGCGGTCACTCATTTAGCAGTGTAAGACTAGAGGGAAAGCAACTAGTCAACACCATCCACTGCCAACTCTTGGGCTACTTTTTTACCAACGAATAGTAGGTTTGACCGTCACATTATAACGCCCCCATGGCTGAAAGGGCGAGCATGTTTGATGCGACCGGGATTCGAACCCGAGACCCTCAGATTATGACTCGATTGCCTTCAATAATATTTAGTAACTAAATCTATAAGTACGAAATGTGTACTAGTTTTTACATAAAGTAAACGTTTAAACCCCAACACTCTCTGGAAGAATTACCTCTCTTTTTTCTACGAATTACTGAGTCTGATTCATAAATAAACTTTTTGTTGTCATGTTCTTTCAGCAGCTACTCAAATAAAGGTAAACAAACCGAGTTTTATCACCACATGAAATCCGAAGAAAACAGAATATTACACAGAACAGACGCGAGAACTTGTTGGAAACAACTATTTTGTAAACGAGACTCGTCGGACATCTTTTTGTGCGTTTTTATAGACTAAGTTCTAACGAATTTTCAGTTGATGTATTTATATATAACAGAAGAACTTGAACCTTGTTTTCAGACACGTGAAGACTATGCTTTACATTTAATACGCTTCTTCTTGTAGAAGGAAAAATTTGGAACCAATAAATAGATAAGTACCTCTAGATATAAATAAAGTAGGCACAAGAGTTTTCTAAGCTGAGACATCGAGAAGGAAAAATAATATTTATTGTTTTTGACAGTTTGTTGTAATCAAGGTAATTATAAACCTAAAATGATGTTGCTACTTGAAGGCAAAATCTCCTTTAGTTTTCGTTGTTGTTGCTACAAAATGGACCATTTACGCTATGTCTACAGAAGGGATCAAACCATAAATTTAAGCATCACACACTCTCATGTTCGTTCTATAACCAATTTCTTTGGAATTTTTAAACGGACATGGTTTAATAAGGTAACTAAAATTAAAAAATTTAAATTGCAATAATACAGACAAAAGTGCTAATCCCTGAAAACGCATAATTAAAGTTGCATGTCTCCTGTTGAAGATTTACAACAAATCTCTGCGAATTTTACGCCCTTGGAATACTTAATCTGCCCCACTCCCCAAATGGTATAGTGATATGTTTATGGACTCACCATGTTAAAATCCATTATGTGACTTTCTGCTTAATTACAAACAAATACTTTATTTTGTTGCATTTTACTTACGACACCTAGTGTGTGGCGTTTTGTTTGATTTAATGTGTCAGAAAATCTATCTTTTACGTCATCAATAGTATTTGTTCAGTTGGTTCTGTATCATAATATGTTATTTACTGACACCGAGTCCTGTGTGAGGATTTAAAGGCCGCGTTGTAGCAGCACTTACTTTATATTTTACGAGGAACACTGAATCAGAAACAACTAATTTATTACAATAATTTAATAGACTTCTCTATTAATATATGTAAATACACGTCTTTCGAGCGTCATTTAATCTTGTGATCAAGATTACTAAACAAGCCATATTTTCAGTAAATTATGATTTGTCCAGTTGTATTTATTTTATTTGCAGAAATGTTACTTTCTAACAACTATATATCTGCTGCAGCTAATTCAATTTACAACAGAACTCCCGTTGTCGAAAAGAGCGCCCTCTTTTGGGAAGATATCTTAACACTCGACGATTCCGTACAACGAATCACAAATAAATTGAAACAACTAGCAGGTAAAGAAAAAACGTTCAGCATCATATTGTTTATCACGCCAATAAGACTGTCTTTAAGATGAAGTAATCTTTGTTTTGTATATTGAATAGTGTTAAAATAAACAAAACTGGGAAATATTTCTCTCTGTGATAGGGTTAGCTGCTTAAAATAAATATTGGGAGTTTAATTTCTCAAAGATATTCGTGGTGTTAAAAGAGAAAATAATAAAAACGTCACAACATAGTTTTTAAAAGATAAATAAGCACAACAAAATACATATTTTTAAAACAATGATTCTTACTTGATTAATAAACAAACAAATATGCAAAGCATTGATGTAGGCTTTGACGTTATGATGCGTTGACTTAACAGTTGAAAAACTAATTTTTTCGGAGAATTCTCATAATCACTGTGACACATAAACAGGATGTACAGTTCCGTATAAGATGTAATTTTTATTCTTTAATTTGATGTGTGATATGTCTTGAACAATCGGTGACAGCCGTCTGTCCAGTGGCTGACCTTCCTGAGTTAGTGGACCGATCACTAGAGGCGTGGAAGGTATTTCTAGACATTGGAAATGACAAGGAAGATCTGTCAACTATGTCAACCCTGGTCGTGACTGTAAGTTGGAACAAAAGTACATAATTTTATATCATCAATTAAGTTTGTTTTAAGCTTGTTTTCGGAAGGATTTGAAAGGTTTAATGGTTTGTGAAACGTGCTAAAATTCCTTATTAAGTAAAGAGAGCGTGGTTAAAACAACAAAATTAGTTCATTTCTTCTATTTGTTCTTCCCCCTGGTACAGCGGTAAGTGCACTAAAATCAGCGGTTAGATTCCCGTCGGTGGACTCAGTTGATAGCCCGTATCTTCTATTTATAATTCTGTGTTTTAAGAAAACATATTTAGTAAAAAGTTTGAATGTACCCTAATTTTAACTGGGATATGTATGTATATACACTATTTTTTAAGGAACGACTTATTACAATGATTGTTTAATAAACTGTTTTAATTTTTTTTTCAAAACAAAATAACTACACAGTCCTATATGGTATAGTAAGAACTGTTTGTTTGTTTTGAATTTCGGGCAAAGCTACACAAAGGCTATCTACGCTAGCCGTCCCTAATTTATCAGTGTAAGACTATTGGGCTATTCTTTTACCAACGAATAAGGGATTGATCGTACCATTATAACGCCCCTACGGCTGACAGGACAAGCATATTTAGTGTCACGGGGATTTGATTCCACGTCCCTCAGATTACGAGTCGAGCATCTTAACCACCTGACCATGCCGGGTTATTGGGTGGGTACGAGAACAGTGTATGTTAAGATGAAATAACAATTTATGTTGAGCGAAGTATATTGTATGAAAAAAAACACTGTGGTTTGAGAAAAAATAACAATGTGTATAGCGAAAAATTAGCACTATGTTACTGGTGTGGGGAAAGGGATCTGTGTTGAGTATATTCTGTCACAGGTTATAATGTTATGTCCATGATGTGAGGGGATCTGTGTTGAGTATTCTATCACAGGTTATAATGTTATGTCAATGATGTGAGTGGATCTGTGTTGAGTATTCTATCACAGGTTATAATGTTATGTCAATGATGTGAGGGGATCTGTGTTGAGTATATTCTGTCACAGGTTATAATGTTATGTCAATGATGTGAGGAGATCTGTGTTGAGTATATTCTGTCACAGGTTATAATGTTATGTCAATGATGTGAGGAGATCTGTGTTGAGTATTCTATCACAGGATATAATGTTATGTCAATGATGTGAGTGGATCTGTGTTGAGTATTCTATCACAGGTCATAATGTTATGTCAATGATGTGAGTGGATCTGTGTTGAGTATTCTATCACAGGTTATAATGTTATGTCAATGATGTAAGGGGATCTGTGTTGAGTATTCTATCACATGTTATAATGTTATGTCAATGATATGAGTGGATCTGTGTTGAGTATTCTATCACATGTTATAATGTTATGTGAATGATGTGAGGGGATCTGTGTTGAGTATATTCTGTCACAGGTTATAATGTTATGTCAATGATGTGAGGAGATCTGTGTTGAGTATATTCTGTCACAGGTTATAATGTTATGTGAATGATGTGAGGGGATCTGTGTTGAGTATTCTATCACAGGTTATAATGTTATGTCAATGATGTGAGTGGATCTGTGTTGAGTATTCTATCACAGGTTATAATGTTATGTCAATGATGTGAGGGGATCTGTGTTGAGTATTCTATCACATGTTATAATGTTATGTGAATGATGTGAGGGGATCTGTGTTGAGTATATTCTGTCACAGGTTATAATGTTATGTCAATGATGTGAGGAGATCTGTGTTGAGTATATTCTGTCACAGGTTATAATGTTATGTCAATGATGTGAGTGGATCTGTGTTGAGTATTCTATCACATGTTATAATGTTAATGAATGATGAGGAGATCTGTGTTGAGTATATTCTGTCACAGGTTATAATGTTATGTCAATGATGTGAGTGGATCTGTGTTGAGCATATTCTGTCACAGGTTATAATGTTATGTCAATGATGTGAGGAGATCTGTGTTGAGTATATTCTGTCACAGGTTATAATGTTATGTCAATGATGTGAGTGGATCTGTGTTGAGCATATTCTGTCACAGGTTATAATGTTATGTCAATGATGTGAGGAGATCTGTGTTGAGTATATTCTGTCACAGGTTATAATGTTATGTCAATGATGTGAGGGGATCTGTGTTGAGCATATTCTGTCACAGGTTATAATGTTATGTCAATGATGTGAGGAGATCTGTGTTGAGTATTCTGTCACAGGTTATAATGTTATGTCAATGATGTGAGGGGATCTGTGTTGAGTATTCTATCACAGGTTATAATGTTATGTCAATGATGTGAGGGGATCTGTGTTGAGTATTCTATCACATGTTATAATGTTATGTCAATGATGTGAGTGGATCTGTGTTGAGTATATTCTGTCACAGGTTATAATGTTATGTCAATGATGTGAGGGGAATTGTGTTGAGTATTCTATCACAGGTTATAATGTTATGTCAATGATGTGAGGGGATCTGTGTTGAGTATTCTATCACAGGTTATAATGTTATGTCAATGATATGAGTGGATCTGTGTTGAGTATTCTATCACAGGTAATAATGTTATGTCAATGATGTGAGGGGATCTATGTTGAGTATTCAATCACAGGTTATAATGTTATGTCAATGATGTGAGTGGATCTGTGTTAAGTATTCTATCACAGGTCATAATGTTATGTCAATGATGTGAGGGGATTTGTGTTGAGTATATTCTGTCACAGGTTATAATGTTATGTCAATGATGTGAGTGGATCTGTGTTGAGCATATTCTGTCACAGGTTATAATGTTATGTCAATGATGTGAGGGGATCTGTGTTGTGAATATTCTGTCACAGGTTATAATGTTATGTCAATGATGTGAGGGGATCTGTGTTGAGTATTCTATCACAGGTTATAATGTTATGTCAATGATGTGAGTGGATCTGTGTTGAGTATTCTATCACAGGTTATAATGTTATGTCAATGATGTGAGGGGATCTGTGTTGAGTATTCTATCACATGTTATAATGTTATGTGAATGATGTGAGGGGATCTGTGTTGAGTATATTCTGTCACAGGTTATAATGTTATGTCAATGATGTGAGGAGATCTGTGTTGAGTATTCTATCACAGGTTATAATGTTATGTCAATGATGTGAGGAGATCTGTGTTGAGTATATTCTGTCACAGGTTATAATGTTATGTCAATGATGTGAGGGGATCTGTGTTGAGTATATTCTGTCACAGGTTATAATGTTATGTCAATGATGTGAGGGGATCTGTGTTGAGTATTTTATCACAGGTTATAATGTTATGTCAATGATGTGAGTGGATCTGTGTTGAGTATTCTATCACAGGTTATAATGTTATGTCAATGATGTGAGTGGATCTGTGTTGAGTATATTCTGTCACAGGTTATAATGTTATGTCAATGATGTGAGGGGATCTGTGTTGAGTATTCTATCACAGGTTATAATGTTATGTCAATGATGTGAGTGGATCTGTGTTGAGTATATTCTGTCACAGGTTATAATGTTATGTCAATGATGTGAGGGGATCTGTGTTGAGTATTCTATCACAGGTTATAATGTTATGTCAATGATGTGAGGGGATCTATGTTGAGTATTCTATCACAGGTTATAATGTTATGTGAGTGATGTGAGGGGATCTGTGTTGAGTATATTCTATTACAGGTATAATGTTATGTCAATGATGTGAGGGGATCTGTATTGAGCATATTCTGTCACAGGTTATAATGTTATGTCAATGGATAAAACTAAATAGATGAATTAATATTAACTAACATTAAAATTGTGCTTGCTTTTTACTATTTTTTCTTAAACCTAAAACGTGTCTTGTTTTTACAGACTGTTGAATATCAGACTCAACGACCTTAGCCGACCATTAATAGGCATTCTTTATCAATGGTGTTGGATAATAAAGTAATTCTGACACAAGAATCCAAAGTTTATAATACCTTATCTTGTATGGTTGTATTAATCATTTAACTACACTTAAATTATACGTTTTATCATAAGCATTTAAAGTAACGAATAATGTGTTTTCCTAACAAGTAATATTCTAAGTTTAGATTGTATCTTTCCATTGTTTGTAAACTATAGTGGTTTATTTCTTATTATAAAGATAACTTTTTATTTGTGTCTAAAAATTTGTTTAACTTCTTGTTTATAACACGGAATTTAACGATTATCTCTATTTACAAACTACATCTTAAAACCGTGAAGTGAATTTCTACGCAGAGGCATTCATCACAACTCGGTACAGGGGCCCCCTGCTAGTACAGCGGTAAGTCTACGGATATATAACTCTAAAATTAGAGGTTCGATTCCCCTCGGTGGGCTTAGCTAGTAGCTTGATGTGACTTTGCTATAAGAAAACACACACACACACACACAAAACACTCGATACAGGAACCAAAACTTGTCGAAGCTATTCATTGCGGCTTGGTACAGAGTCCGAAAGTTATCCGATGTATTCATCACAACTCGTTACAAGGGCCGAAACTTGTCGAAGATATTCATTGCAGCTTGGTACAGAGTCCGAAAGTTATCCGATGTATTCATCACAACTCGTTACAAGGGCCGAAACTTGTTCAAGTATTAATCACAGTTGGTGCAGGGACCGAAACTTGTTCGAGGTATATAATTATGATAGGTTGTGTATAATGATGGGTAATTATGATAGGTTGTGTATAATGGCGGGTAATTATGATAGGTTGTGTATAATGATGGGTAATTATGATAGGTTGTGTGTAATGATGGGTAATTATGATAGGTTGTGTATAATGGCGGGTAATTATGATAGGTTGTGTGTAATGATGGGTAATTATGATAGGTTGTGTATAATGATGGGTAATTATGAGAGGTTGTGTATAATGATGGGTAATTATGATAGGTTGTGTGTAATGATGGGTAATCATGATAGGTTGTGTATAATGATGGGTAGTATATGATAGGTTGTGTATATTGATAGGTAATATGATAGGTTGTGTATAATGATGGGTAATCATAATAGGTTGTATATAATGATAGGGTAGTATGATAGGTTGTGTATAATGATAGAGTATTATGATAGGGTTGTGTATAATGATGGTAGTATTATGATAGGTTGTATATAATGATGAAGTAATCATGATAGGTTGTATAATAATGACGGGTAAGTATGATAGGTTGTGTATAATGATAGGTAGTATGATAGGTTGTGTATATGTAATGATGGGTAATCATAATAGGTTGTATATATAATGATAGGTAATCATGATAGGTTGTGTATAATGATGGGTATCATGATAGGTTGTATATAATGATGGGTAATTATGATAGGTTGTGTGTAATGATAGGTATCATGATAGGTTTATGTATAATGATAGGTAGTATGATATGCTGTGTATAATGATAGGTAGTATGATATACTGTGTGTAATGATAGGTAATCATGATAGGTTGTGTGTAATGATGGGTAATCATGATAGGTTGTGTATAATGATGGGTAGTATGATAGGTTGTGTATAATGATGGGTAATATTATATAGGCTGTGTGTAATGATGGGTAATCATGATAGGTTGTGTATAATGATGGGTAGTATGATAGGTTGTGTATAATGATGGGTATTATGATAGGTTGTGTATAATGATAGGTAGTATGATAGGTTGTGTGTAATGATGAAGTAATCATGATAGGTTGTGTATAATGATGGGTAAGTATGATAGGCTGTGTGTAATGATAGGTAATCATGATAGGTTGTGTATAATGATAGGTATTATGATAGGTTGTGTATAATGACGGGTAGTATGATAGGTTGTGTGTAATGATGAGTAATCATGATAGGTTGTATGTATAATGGTAGGTAGTATGATAGGTTGTGTGTAATGATAGGTAATCATGATAGGTTGTGTATGTAATGATGAGTATTATGATAGGTTGTGTATAATGATAGGTAATTATGATAGGTTGTGTGTAATGATGAGTAATCATGATAGGTTGTATATAATGATGGAGGTATATTAAACTGTAATGTAATGATAGGTAATCATGATAGGTTGTATATAATGATGAGGTAATTATGATAGGTTGTGTATAATGATGGGTAATATGATAGGTTGTAATGTAATGATGATAATCATGATAGGTTGTGTATAATGATAGGTAGTATAATAATATTTGTAATGTAATGATAGGTAATCATGATAGGTTTGTAATGTAATGATGAAGTATCACAATAGGTTGTAATATAATGATGAGGTAGTATGATAGGTTGTGTATAATGATAGGTAATATGATAGGTTGTGTGTAATGATGAGTAATTATGATAGGTTGTGTATAATGATGGGGTAGTATGATAGGTTTGTGTATAGTATAGGTATCATGATAGGTTGTGTATAATGATGGGTATCATGATAGGTTGTAATGTAATGATGGGTAGTATGATAGGTTGTGTGTAATGATGGGTATCATGATAGGTTTGTGTATAATGATAGGTAGTATGATAGGTTGTGTATAATGATGGGTAGTATGATAGGCTGTGTGTAATGATAGGTAGTATATGATAGGTTGTGTGTAATGATGGGTAATCATGATAGGTTGTGTATAATGATGGGTAATTATGATAGGTTGTGTGTAATGATGGGTAATCATGATAGGTTGTGTGTAATGATGGGTAATCATGATAGGTTGTGTATAATGATGGGTAACCAGGATAGGTTGTGTATATTGATGGGTAATTATGATAGGTTGTGTATAATGATGGGTAACCAGGATAGGTTGTGTATAATGATGGGTAATCAGGATAGGTTGTGTATATTGATGGGTAATTATGATAGGTTGTGTATAATGCATTGTGGCTTTGCTGAATAAAATAAAATACGTTCTATAATTTATTGTGGATTACATTTCACTTCACCAATCTTTGGTCCCAGACTTGTCTCCAATGGTAATAATTATAGCAGATAACAGAATTCGAACCGTCATGTTACTAGAACCTTCCGAATTTTTCTCGTTGATTCAACTGGTTATTATTATATCTTAACATGCAGTAATATATGGAACTTTAGACCTCTGTCCGAGTATAAATACTCGTTTAAAACCTAATTTGTGTGATAAAGGGATCTAAACTGTGTGACTGGTATTTTAGACACAAGGAGTGTATAATGTTGATTTCTGAAGTGAAATTATCACTGCTTGTATTCTAATAACAGAGCAGAAGAGAATAATTTATTTTGTCAAATGTTGTTTTAAAGTGACTGAATCAGACTGTATGGAATTTGACTAAAACAGAAATAGTTAGTTAAATCTCTGGATACAATTGCGAAGATCAACAACGTTACAAATATTTATACACATATTTAAATTATTTTAATATATTATTTTAAACAAGTGGACTGCATGCTGTTTGTTTGTTTTTGAAATCTATCGCCAACAAGTCACAGACACCTAGTGCAATGAAAACAGCCTACAATAACTGAAAATAGCAGTGCAGGTTGCGTGTTAAATGGCAGGCCACAGTTACCGGAGAAGTACATTTCACTAACATTGTTTAGAGTATTTGAATCTGAAACTCCTGTAGAATTTATAGTATGTTACAAACTAAGTGGAACACCGAGAAAATATTTGGTATTCAGCATGTTTGGACTCTTGAAGTTAATCAGAATTGGAAAAATATCATGCTGTAATAAATTATATAATTACAATGTTTTTTTCATCAGTTTTCATGAATTTTTTATACTACTTATAGGTGAAACAGCTTTGATATATACGGTAATATTTAATCTATTTGAAACACAATTTAAAATAACCAAAACTCTTCTGTCAGAATAATATGTTTTGCACAGTAAATATCTTAGAAATTAGGAGTCACTAGTTGACAACAAAATCATAAAATAATTTGTAAAATTAGTTGAGTAACAAAAGGACTTCATGAAGTGATTGTCATTATTTTCTAATAAAATACAAATCAGGTTTCTTTTATGATAAAAATTAAGAGAACCAACCAGTAAATCGTTGGAAGAGGATTTTTCAACACAATTTAATACTCTGTTGAATATACGGAATAAAGTATGTTATATTGAAATGAGTTTTAATATAAAGTCGCAACGGAACGGCATGTATCAGAACTATATTTTGATATTGTTTGACATCATCATAACCATTGAATATTGGTTCTTTTTGAGAAGAATATGTAACAGCTCTTTTCAACCCAAAATGTTGCAAACTCTTTTTGTTAACCTCAAGATGACCTATAAAGGTCGAAACGTGTTCTGTACTTTATTTTAATTAAAGTTTTAATACCCGTACCAGCCGTCTTTTGAATACATTTTTACTTCAAGTGGGATTCTCATCATCATGAAATGTTCATACACTTGGATCATAAAGATGTGTTACTTCCTAATCCTGGTAAAAGGTCGGTGTTTAAACATTTGTGCTTATGGCTATTTTGGAAGGTCATCCATCCCTTTAACCTGGTCATGGAGTTGGCCTGTGCTCGACGCTTCACACAAATGAATAGGATTGTTGTTACGTTCATGCCATTGACTGGAATAGCGTGATGGTAAACATTCTAGAGAAATTCATGTAGTGCGTTGTAAGTTTACCCAAATCGTAGAACGGTCAAAATTTGTCAGCGTCCAGAAGACATGGATTAGGCACTACAAAGACAGTAAGAATATTTATCTTTGTAACACTGAAACATGTTTTTAAATTACTATTGTTTTTCTTTTCAAATTTGTTCTTCAAACCAAATAATAAATCTTGACATGCATGTTATTAATGTTCTTTAATGACTTTCTCTTTAAAACCTGAAATCGGGTTCACTACATAATCAGTGCGTTGGCGTTAGAGAAATTAATTAGTTTTGTTTTTAGTCCAGGTGTACAATAAAAGGTCTGGTAAACACAGGTTAAGGATAATTATTGTCAAAAATATTTTGTTGCTAAATATATTTTACATTTTTTAAATAAATGCTTACTGTACTGTACAAAGATCTGTTTCTTAGGTGTATACAGTGGAGAATTGATTCTGTATGAAGAAACTTAGGGGTAAAATTGTTAGTTGAGAATGGAAGTCCAAAGGTTGCTGACTTTTAAATCTCTTTCTATATTGATTTTTGTTTTTTGAACCTTTTTGTTTCAACTTTCACTAAATTATATTCAATGAGCACTTTTATACAACCATAGGAGCAATAATCAAAGTAGGACTTCAACAAGCTCTCAATGATAACCACTTACTCATCCAGCTCTCACTGAGGCCCGCGTCGTCGTGATACTCACTTTGGTTCATATACTTATAATCATAAAAATAAATGTTCTTATCGTAGGAAGCAGACATAACTTGTTACTGAATGACCTTTTTGACTTAAGCTAAATAACTACAGCGTTTGATTCAATTGAGCTCGATGCCAGCAGACGGCATGTTACTGGAGTTGCCCAAAATTTCATTATTTACTGAAATTCTCTCTCTCGTCCAGAAAATTCTGTACTTCCAAAGCTGTTGGGAACACTGGTGCGTGGTTTGGTCGAAGGAATTTCCCTAGGCTGGGCCACAAAAGTTTCCCTTTCTACTAACGTTTTCCCTCTAACATATACCCATATATATAATCTATAGAAATACTGAGACAATGATATGTATAATCACCAGAAAATGCACAGTGGCAATAATAGCTTAAGCACACACACACACTTATATATAGTAAGTACTTACATGGTCTGATTCTAGTCCTCTGTCATCTTCTTCAGATAAAATGGACAGATTATGAAATTATAATAACTTGTACTATACCATGCCTCTATGCATGAAGCACTCCATTCACTGTTAATGATGTGAGTTGATTTACAGTTTTGGTTTTCGTCAAGTTCATTTGTGAGGACACTTTCTCAGCTGATGCACTGGCGTAAGGCAAAGCTAGGAGTTTCTTCATAAAATTTCCAAGTAAAGGAAATAATGGAAATTGTTTCCTTTCTTAATGTTGCTTACCTAGAACCAAAACTGAGTAACACTTAAGTCACTTACCATGCCAAGTTCTGCATTTCTTACTAAGCACCATTCACTGTTTAAACAATTTATATCGAACAATGGTACCAGATTCAGAATATGGGATGCCAATGGAACAATATAATCAATTGTTTTCTCAAAAAAATATTTGCTGGGTTAATTGAATTTAGATTTGTGAATATTGTACTCAGCAAATTAAATGTATTTGTTATCTGAGAAACACTTTTAATATAGAAATCTAACCACGGCAGTTCAAAGTTTATAAACTGTTGGTCATCAACTCCATGTCAAGTCTGAAAGGAAACTGTTGCCTGTATCTACCGAGGTACATTAAACTTTATATTATGCTATTTCTTCAAGTGAGTGGAAGTCAGGTGGATCTTTCAGTCTGAAGGGAAAATGAACTCGGCTACCCAGGTGTATTGAACATTATGCTAAATGTTATTTGCTTAAGTAGGTTTAAGTTAACTGGATATTTAAAATTGGCATATGATACTGGAAACATTTTTAAGTAACATTCTGCTAACGTAGACCGAATAGAGAAAACCCTATTGTGTAGTACATACATCTGGGTTCTTGTTATTGCATTTCCTGATTTAGATTGTTAAACAGAGATAAAACATAGTTTGGAAATGTAAGATAAAGTCTGGTTAAAGGACCATCCAGTTGATGATAAACAGACTCTACAGTTAGTAGTTGGTCCTTTATTGATAAACAGACTTTACAGTTAGTAGTTGGTCCTTCATTGATAA
Source organism: Tachypleus tridentatus (assembly GCF_004210375.1). Taxonomy (NCBI): domain Eukaryota; kingdom Metazoa; phylum Arthropoda; class Merostomata; order Xiphosura; family Limulidae; genus Tachypleus; species Tachypleus tridentatus. The sequence continues at coordinate 134,413,649 of NC_134826.1, forward strand.
ACAGACTTTACAGTTAGTAGTTGGTCCTTCATTGATAAACAGACTTTACAGTTAGTAGTTGGTCCTTCATTGATAAACAGACTTTACAGTTAGTAGTTGGTTCTTCATTGATAAACAGACTTTACAGTTAGTAGTTGGTCCTTCATTGATAAACAGACTCTACAGTTAGTAGTTGGTCCTTCATTGATAAACAGACTTTACAGGTAGTAGTTAGTCCTTCATTGATAAACAGACTCTACAGTTAGTAGTTGGTCCTTCATTGATAAACAGACTCTACAGTTAGTAGTTGGTCCAGGAAAAACTACTGCCTGAGACGGTCATGTTCGGATCAGATTAACATTCAAGGTCGAAAGAAGTCTTGCAGTTACTTAAGAAAGTATGGCATGAATGAAAACATTCATTCCAGGGTATCCAGAAGAACAGTGAACATGAGACTGACCAAACAATGTTATTCTGCAAAAAGGGCTATCTGCAAATCTTTATTAACTAGAGTTCACCGCCTTCATTGTGTTACTTGGGCATGAAAGAAAACCAATTAACAGTGAGGACACTAACAACATGTCTTCTCTGAAGATGAGTTCTATTTACGACTTGCTAAAGTTGGTGGTATGATTCGTATTCGTCATTTACCTGGAGAAAAGATGAGGAAGGACTTTCTTTTTCATAAGGAACATACAGGAGGTGGTGAAGTACATGTCCGGGCAGTTATTCATCATAATGAAAAACTACTTTTCATATCATCTTGGGAAACATCAGTAGCGCCTCCTATAGGCATCACATGAAATAATATTTTTGCCATATGATAGGATAAGATTTGTCAATAACTTTATATTCCAAAGGGCCGAAACGAATTGTCGAATGTAATTTGCCAAAATAAACTTTTAAACAAAACCAATGCAAATGCCGCCATACAGCTTGACACTTCTGTGGATCTACTACAGCCTTGACCAAAATGATATATTTTATATTAAATAAGGTCATTTTAATAGGATGGAATACAAATACAGTTAGTGCTGTAAAGCTGATAAATGCGTGTTCCATTAAACATGTACGTAACTTGTATTAGGAGACAGTTTTCATAAATAACATGAACAACGATTTATTAAAACAATAAACAATTTCATCAGTCCCAATCAATCCCACTATTCGTTAGTAAAGCAGAATCCCAAGTGTTGGCGGTGGGTGGTGGTGAATAGCTGCCTTTCTTCTGGTCTTACACTGCAAAATTAGGGACGGCTAGCGCAGATAGCCCTTGTGTAGCTTTGCGCGAAATTTAAAACACATAATATATATATGCTGTGCTAAAGTACCTTCATATATATATACCAGATGTTATATACATATTGTTTCAATAAATAGATGGCGTTTGAGTACTTAATTGGCAGGATCAATACACTGTATAAAAACAACACAAGGCAGCACGTAACTAGCAGTAGTGTTACAAAGTTTATCCTCGTTTTGTTTTCGAAAGAATCCTAACAATAGGAGTTTGGTCTTACGTTTTTAGTTCGAGAGTTTATCGCATGGAATTATTTACTCTAAACGTTTTTTGTAATTACGCTTGTGACACAAAAAGACACGTCTATATATGCTGAATAAAGCTAACGCAGAAACTAAAATAACCGAACACTTTTTTTTTTAAATTGCTGGTTAATTTCAACAAGATTTAGTGTTATTAAGCCTAATTTTTTTTAGGATACACGTCTTCCTTCCTTCCGAGTCGGGAGGAAACGCTAACTTTCCATGGGTTTTCCTGGTTATTTTACCCCTACACACACGCATACACCACTTTTTAAATTCATGTTTACAGAATTTCACTCACCCTCTGGGCAGAGGCTGTCGCACATGAAACAAATGAGATAATTGTACATAATTAACCTCGTTCGAATGCCAATGTCGAATGAAATGTAAAAAGTGAGTGCCCTTACCGACTGAATTATGAGACGTCTCACGCAACCAGAACTTTCGCTGTACGTGAACCTTGTTAATATCTACATTTGTGTGATGTGTGGGAGCGCGCTACCTCAGAAGTAGTCTACTCAAGTTGAGCCAATTTAGTGATCATAATTGGTTTAAAATTTACCCTATTTAGGCACGAATGTTTCTCACATACACACACATACACAATAGACATAAAAACTGAAAACATGACTTAGAAAGCGATTGCTAATGACCAGAACCTTTTAAAATCTCTTATGGAGTTAACATAAATTTTTTATTGATTACAAATTGCACGAGGCTGTGATTTTATATGTAAAGTGATTATATTTCATCTTTAAATGCGTATTCAGATTGAGAAAAAAAACCTTTTTGCCCGTTGTCTTTTAAATGAAAGGTTTTCTTTGTTTGTAATTGAGCGCAAAGTTACACGCTTGACTGTCTGTGCTGTGCCTACCACGGGTATCGAAACCCGCTTCTATATGAAAGGTGATATAGTGCTATTTGATAATTATTGGGCGCGGGTTGGCCCTGTTGTAGATCTTTGGATTTCAGTTGGGTTCGAATCCATGTGATACCACAAAATAATCCCAGCACTTTAAGCTGTTGGTGCGTTATAAAAGTGACAGCCAATTAGCGTGAATGGTGAGTTGGAGAGCGCTATTAGTAGTACAAAATTCTGATTTGAATAGAAGATCTTCTTAAATATTAAAATTTGTGTAATTGAAAACACAGACGATCGAAATATCAAAGTTGTTTAAATAACAACAAAATTCCTTATTATAAAAACTGGAACTTTTTGCTCTATGTACGCGCGTGTGTATAAAAATACTATTAATCACTCTAAGGCGAACTTCTTCGGTTCACTTATTTCTAACAAATTGAAAAAAAATACCAGTTTTACAGAGAGTTGACTGAATGCTGTAGCCTTGACGTGGGTTAAGCTGCGAAGTAAGATTAAGTTCAAACTAAGGTCTTTTGTTGTTGTTGTTTTTTTTGGGGTGGGGAATAACAATGCTGTAACTTAATAAACTCTGTTTATTATATACCGTTATAACTTAAAGGAAATTAAGATAAGACTTTAAACTACATATAACACTATGTCACGCAAATTTTGTTCCTGGAGAGTACGTGTTATTTCTTAATTACTTATGTTGTAAAAGTACAGAAAATGGCCATTATTCCCTTCAAACTTTGCTTTTGTGACCTGGATAATGAAATTTAGAAATTAACCTATTTTCTATGTAAAAAAACGGACAAATTTGCACATTTTCATTTACATAAGGTATGAATAAAACAATATATGAATCAAGATTTACATGTATTTATACTAACGTTATTCAAAAATGAACACAACTGTTTAGAAGTGAGTAGTTTTACGAGATTTGCAACTGTAATGTAAACCACTTTCAAGTATCAACCCCCAAATATAGTCTACCATCATGTTGTCGTTATACGCTCCCAGGTCACAAAAGCAAAGTTTAAAGAGAAAAGTAGGTCTTTTTCATTTACTTTAGGCATAAGCAATTGGGAAACAACACTTTTTGCTCAGGAACAAGAAAAAGTAAAAATATGTTTGCATAGTGTAATATTAAATGCTATTAAGTGTATGAGGAATTTTCTATGTCTCGTTTAATTGTCAGTCACACACTATTGTTTTCTGTAAACTGTTCTTACATAGGATTGGTTACCTGCCCTGGAGGGCGAGGGCGCTGTTAAAGTAGGTGGGTAAAGTTTTGAAGACGTAATATCCATGACGACACTGGATGAGAATTTAATGTTCAAAGTTCACAGTATGAAAGATAGGGTGAAATGACGTCATCCGCAGGAATTGCGACAAGCATATTAACATGGTAAAAGCGAAACGTATTGTAAAAAAGTACAAGTCGAGTGATAAATTCATAGTTTAAATATGTGAAACAACTCTGAAAATTAGTGAACTAATATCAACATATACACGGATATCTCACCAAAGCGCTACCAGCTGCTGTGTCACAAGAATCCTGTAGGGTAGCGACACCAAGCGGCTTCAACTAGTAACGCGGATTATTGTGATACACCCTATACCAATGTTTATTAAGTTATAGGAACGGATCAAGCTTGAAAAGGTGTGTGTAAGTACCACAGCAGGTGTGTTCTATTTATTACCTTACGAAAAGAAATTTTAATCAAAGATACCGACTAAAAATATTGATATTATTAAAAAAACCAAAACTTCCGTACTGCCTAGTAGGGTCCTCAGAATGTATCTCGGTGAATTTGTTTATTTCGAATTTCGCAAAAAAAAAAATACAAGACGATTATCGGAACCCTAATTTAGCAATGATAGACTGGAGCACTAGTCAATAAACTCATCGCCAACGCTTGGGATTATTTTTAGTAGTGGAATTGACCTTAACAATTTAATGCCCCTAACAATAAAAGGATTGTTTTGTTTGTTGGTTTCAAATTCCGCGCAAAACCTACACGAGGGTTATCTGCGCTAGCTGTCCCTAATTGAGCAATGTAGGACTAGAGGGAAGGCACATATTCATCATCACCCATCGCCAACTCTTGGGCTACAAATAGTGGAATTAACCGTAAAGTTATAACGCCCCCGCGGCTGAAAGGGCGAGCATGTATAGTGTGACGGGGATTTTGAACCCGGGACCTTCAGATTACGAGTTGAGCGGCCTAACCACCAGGTCATGCCGGGCCAACACTGAAAGGAAGAGAATGATCGGTGTGATGGGAATTATAACCCCCGCTATTCAAATAGGGAGTTAAGTACCCTCACACCACTCGGCCATTCCAATGAGAGAAAAAGCCTCTGTAAATAAGATTTAAAGTAATGTGAGAAATCGCCGTTTATCAGATCCAATCTCTACTTATGAGGAATGGAAGTAGAGAGTTATATGTAGATTATTTACTTTATGTTCTGGATTGCTTTAAAAACTAACCATCATTTCTTTTTCCGAGTCTCTTGTTGGAAGCGTAACTCATGAGTTCTACAATTTACTTACTGAAGGAACCTATTTTTATTAGGTATTCTGAGTCACGAACCTCACCGTTCCTCTCCAAGTAAATACATAGAAATGGTATTACTCATTTATATTACTGTTTCCCATTTTGTTTTTATAATCGCCTCCCCTTTTACTGATACATAAATATTACTCATTTATATTACTGTTTCCCATTTTGTTTTTATAATCGCCTCCCATTTTACTGATACATACTGTTAGTGAGGGCAATTTACAGACTTGGGGGTTACTTGGGAAAGGATGCTGTTGTGTGTGGTTCAACATCCTGCTCTGGAACCGTATCACAGTATTGTATGGTTCCTCTACCCTAACTGTCTTTATGTATTAGTGCCCTTGTCTTATTATTTATTCTATTACGTTGAAGGATAATAGATATGATAGAAGAGTGGTCAGAATTTACATCTTCACAAAAAAATAATGGTCATTATTAACAGCTGCAGTAGATGTATTTGACTTGTTTTGAACAACCTAGAAAGGTACACTTACAAACAACTAGCTTATAGCTGGATCAACGTGTTTCACAGTCTCCAGTTATTACTATTAAAGTCTCCAGTTATTACTATTAAATACTTCCTCCATAGGCCCAGTATGGCCAGGTGGTCTAGGCACTCGACTCGTAATCTAAGGGTCGAAGGTACGAATCCCTGTCGCACCAAATATGCTCGCCCTTTCAGCCATGGGGCGTTATAATGTGACGATCAATCCTTCTATTCGTTGGTAAAAGAGTAGTCCAAGAGTTGGCAATGACCAGAACCACTGCAATGACCACTGCTAAGTTAGGGACAGCTAGCGCATATAGCCCTCGTGTAGCTTTGCGAGAAATTCAAAACAAACCAAACCAAAGCTTTTGCCCACAGTAGAATGTCATATCTGAAAATTTTCAGTGTCATTTTACAGCCTGTGAAAGCAACGTGTTTTACGCATGCATATATTTATGAGAAGATGACTGGATATTCTCGATACCCAAAAAAACTACTAGAATAAAAAAGCAACATAAATATTTCTTACTTATTTGCCTAATGTATATAATGATATGCATTGAGTACATTCACGAACAAAATACGGAGATTTTTATTCTATAAAATAAGATAATGAAAACCTTGCTGTCGTTTTATCATTTCTGTGGATATGACGTCAATGTGTAGTTTAATGTCATATATTACATCTTCTCCCACGTTTTTTTTTTCAAATTCATTTATTCCTAAACGTATTCGCTTTCGAGGTTCAACTAGAGTAGTAACTCTTAGAGTGTGGCCTACATTCCACTGGTGGTACTATAGGTCCTTTAGGCAGTTCGCGAGCTGGTCCATACTGCAAGTCACTGATGCGCAACGCCACAACCACGATCATACGAGAAAATAGAACAGGTAGGACAGGATCGGTAGGTGGTGCGCGGGATCTTTTGTCAAAGAGGTCTGCAGACGAAAAAGTTTGGGAACCACTGGGTCTGTTAGTATGTTTTTGAATTTCGCGCAAAGCTACACGAAGGATATCTGTGCTATCCGTTCTTAATTTAGCAGTATAAGAATAGAGGGAGAACAGCTAGTCATCACCACCTACCGCCAACTCTTGGGCTACTCTTTTACCAACGAATAGTGGGACTTACCGCCACATTATAACGTTCCCACCACTGAAAAAACGAGAAACTTTGGTGTAGTGACGGTCAGTGGCGTATTTATGTAGGGGCGAAAGGGGATTCATCCCCAGGGCCCATGGTCTTAATGGGGACCCATTGATAATTTTATTCTATGTAAAATGACATGGGATGTAGGACCCACTAAAAGTGTTAACCTTAAATCCACCACTGGTGAGGGGAATTTGAACCCGCAACCCTCATATTATAAGTCAAGCGCCCTAACCACCTGACCATGCTGGGTGCAGTGGGTTAGAGTACAATTCAAATGTCATGGCTAATTTAGTTTACACTAATATATACTTCTGATAATTTGTGAATTCCTCTACATTAATTGGTCTGAAATTGGCCATAAGGGTTTGTAGTAAAATATTCGTTTCTATATATTTATCAGTGCACAATGATCTCTACTCAGGACTCGACAGATAAATCAAAGTCACTGTTAACTGTTAATATACAGAACGACTAAAAAAATCTACTCATCTTTCAAACTATGTAACTTCTGTATATCAATTCTAAAAGTTTTGTTTTAATTTCTGATAATTTTGAAGGATATCTAAAAATAAATTCCAAAACATTAACGAAGTAAAACAACAGTCCAGAAATGCCTTCAATCGAATTAGAGTTGAAAAATTGTGTGATAGCATGTTAGGCACTCCATCACAGACGTCATGAGTCTTCGAATGCTGATGGATCCCAGTTTGAGCGTCTCAATGACGCAGCAATGACTGTACAGTTAATTTGTTGCACGAAGTATTAATAAAGATGGTTTATGGCTTCTGAGTTAATTTACTGTAGTCACATAAGTTTTCGAAAGCTAGTTGAATTTTAGGGGCCATCCTATATATATTTGTATCGATAGTTCTAACAAAATATATTTCATGATTTGTCTGTGATGGAAGAAAGGTGAAGTCTATTCTCGTAATTGCACCACGCCAAGTATTCTCTTGTTGACTTATATTATATGACTTATATTCGTTCTCTTTATTAGCATGTTGTTTTTTTAAACGATGTTTCAATAAAAAAACAGAAAAGCTATAATAAACTAGACTTTCATAAAGGAGCTGTTTATTTGTTCGTTTTGGAATTTACGCGCAAACCAACAAATCGGTATGCAAGAGCTATTCACGCATAGCGTGGGCTCGGCATGGCCAAGCTTGTTAAGGCGTGTGACTCGTAATCTGAGGGTCGAGTGTTCACATTCCCGTCGCGCCAAACATACTCGCCCTTTCAGTCGTGGAGGCGTTATAATGTTACGGTCAATCCCACTATTCGTTGGTAGAAGAGTAGCCCAAGAGTTGGCAGTGGGTGGTGATGACTAGCTGCCCTCCCTCTATTCTTATACTGCTAAATTAGGAACGGCTAACGTAGATAGCCCTCGTGTAGCTTTGCACGAAATTCAAAACCAAACCAAATCAAGGAAAACAAACCTCAGAACATTTGTCTAAAATTTCAAGCTGGCATTTTTCTGTCGTGTAGACAGTCATTTCAAGAGATATAAATTTCAACTATATGTGCGTGTGTGCGTATCGTGTCTACGGAAATTCAGGGTTTTGTAGTTCTTTTAGTTTCGTTAACATACAAACTTAAAATTAGAAGGAAATTACACTAAATTATGTGTATTTTCGTGTTGAAATCAGACCGTGACTTTTGACATATTTCTTCCCCGGATTGTAAAGGCTGCTATTCTTCTTTCTATTCGTGATGTCTTCACTATATGTCATGTGTAACAACTACAAATTACAGGTGTAATTTTGTATGCAAGCATTTGGAAGTTCAAGGCGAATTCCAGCATAAAGTGCTGTTGTTTGATTGGTTAATACGTCCACCAATGATCGTGCAAACAAAGAATTTTTTTTTTTTATGTTCTAGATCCTAAATGTCTAATAAAAAAACAAGAGAGACAGTTCAAGTAAAAGAACGCACGTGCGTAGGTGTGTTGTTTTATATAAATACATTTTTCTAAAAAATTAGTTTCAAACTGTTAACATTTTATATAATTTTAAAACATATTCAACTTAACTACCCAATCATCATGTCTGGATATACAAATCTCTGTATTAATTTACAAACTTAAATTTTAATTTACTACTGTGATTCAGATACGAACGACTTATAAGCACAAGTAGCAAGGAGCTAATGCAGATACATTACTGCTTAGCTTCCATTCACTGATCACCAAATTGGCTGACACATGCAACGTACTGGTTTCACATTCACGTTTTATTCGATAGCGCAACAGATAATTGACTAGGGTGTGTAGTATACTTGATTTTGAGGACATCAGGCTGGTTCATGACTTTTCAGACACGTGAAAAAATGTTTGACTTAAACTTTATTTACATGCAACTATTACTACAAATATAAAAGATAATTGACTCAGGCATACGTTTCACTCGATTTTGAAACAGTAGCCTGACTCACGATTCGCCTTAGAGGCAGGCGTATAATACACAGATCTGAATTGCATTCGTGTTTTTTTTCCTTGTTTCTTTAAACAACGCTTGACATACGAGACAAAGTCAAGAGTCATTGAGAAATATCAACAAACTTACTGTAAAGTGAAAACCATAAACTAGTGGATGAAATTTTGATGACTGCTCGTGAAAACTCAAGTTAACTTAGAAAACATTTAAATCACCTTATGTGTTATTTAACCAGATTTTGCTAAATGGACCTCAGTGTTCAAGGTTATAGAAGAGAATAATAATGATATACCGTTCCCATTTAAAAAGTAATCCAATAAAACATAATTAACCGCGTGAATGTTTGAACTCACAGAATATGGTTAGCACCTAGCTCCGTCGGCCCGGCATTGCCAGGTGGGTTAAGGCGTTCGACTCGTAATCTGAGGATCGAGGGTTCGAATCCCCGTCGTACCAAACGTGCTCGCCCTTTCAGCCGTGGGGGGCGTTATAACGTGACGGTCAATCCCACTATTCGTTGGTAAAAAGGAGTGGCCTAAGAGTTGGCGGTGGGTGATGATGACTAGCTGCCTTCCCTCTTGTCTTACACTGCTAAATTAGGGACGGCTAGCGCAGATAGCCATCGTGTAGCTTTGTACGAAATTCAAAAACAAACAAACAAGACAAACGTAGTCTCGCACTTGTGTGGTCAGGCGATACCCGGCAGACCAAAGCAGTCATTTGCAATTTTACTAAAAAAGGTCAAACTACATAAAGTGACAAAGTTTTAAGCGACTAAGCACACCTTAACCGATGGCACGTTCTACTGTTGATTACAGATTCAATAAAGCTACAACAATAGGTAAATAACCTATAAAACTGTATCAGTGTTTACACTGAAATCATAACTTACTGGGTGCAAAACTTGTTTATAATGTAATGGTAATCGATAAATATGAACATCGAATACCATAATCAAATGTATAACCCTTATCTCAGAATCTGCACTCTAGATTTTAAATATGATCTCGTTATTACGTATGACGGGAAACTATTTAATTTTTGCTCTAAAAGTTAAATCTAAATAAGTGTTTTATGAACATATTTCCTAAAAATCGATTTTATTGTACTGACAAAGTATAATATGAGGAGAACCTCTATCATCTTTCTAGTGTTACACAAAACGATATATCTTTATTTATATTTTGTAGAGTCATGTTTATATCTCACCCTACAATTTATTGACTATGATAGCAGAAGCAACAAATTTTATTGTGAAAGATAAATTCACGAAAGTGTGATCTTTCATTAGAAATGCTTATAACTTTTTGACTATATTAAAAAAAAAAATCTAACTGAAGGTTTGTTTGTTTTTTGAATTTCGTTTAAAGCTACTCCAGGGTTATCTGCGCTAGCCGTCACCAATTTAGCAGTGTAAGACCAGTGGGAAGACAGCTAGTCTTATGGACTTATAATACACGGCAGAGGATTCAATTACTATGAAGCTTCGTGTTAAACAAAACGAAATGAAAAAGTTCATATGTAAAAGGTGTGAGGATAAAAAAATGACTTATAATCCCCTACAAGTTTGTTTGTTTTTGAATTTAGCGCAAAGCTACACGAGGGCTATCTGCGCTAGCCGTCCCTAATTAGCATTGTAAGACTAGAGGAATGGCAACTAGTCATCACCACCCATCGACAACTCTTGGGCTACTCTTTTACCAACGAATAGTGGGATTGACCGTAACATTATAACTCCCCCACGGCTGAAAGGGCGAGCATATTTGGTGTGACTGGGATTCGAACTCGCGACCTTCAGTTTACGAGTCGAACGCCTTAACCCATCTGGCCATGCCGGGCTACCGAAGGTTAAAAATATGAATAATAATGCATTATAATACATATATTATATTTAAGTTGTTTCTGATACATTAGTCACTCGCGTTTATTACGTAATATTATATTATCCATTGTATGTGACGTATAATTGTATTATCACTTTTCCAAATATTCAAAGAGCTTGTTGTAGATATGATAAAAAATATATGAAATAATAAATATGACAATAAAACAGAATTAACATGAGATCCAAATTCGACTGGAAACTGAGACTTCTGCATGATAACAAAATTCCATAACCATAGCAACGCCTCGTCTTTGTTCGCTTCTCCTCCTGATTCTATAGTAAATAACAAGTCAGCCAAATGTCTCAAAATGCCCACTCCCCAACAGCACAGTGGCATATCCGCGAACCTATATTGTTAGAAACCGGGTTTTAAAACCCGTGATGGGCAGAACACAGATTTTGTATAGCTTTGTGCTAACTACAAACAACAACGTTTCTCAAATAATTCCGATAGTTAAAGTGAAATATTAAGTTATTGTGTTATTTTTCTAATATTGTAATATCTTTCTATAAACATGATAAACTAGCAACTAAAGTTAAAAGATCTTTAATTGGCTGGAGTTTGAAGTCAAGACTTCCGCTTGAGATCAAGCGCTGAGCCAATTCGTACGTTACCAACAGAGAGTTAAGCGTTACCGACAAAGGAAAATGATCTGAACTGAGCGCAGCTTTTATTATATAGATAGTGAAAGCAGATAAAACCTTTGATTTTAAGGAACCAATTTGAGGCTTGTCTTGTGCAAAATATTATTACACAGCTATCTATCAATGAAACAATATCCAATTTTTTACATAGCAAGTTCATTAAATAGTAATGTCTCACCAGAACCTCGTCGAGTTTCCTATATAGCCGTCTCTTGGCGAAACTGTGTTGAGTTAATTACACAGCTATCTTTCAATGAAACAATAGCAAGTTTATTACAAACCCATCAGTCAGAGTAACAAGGTCGAGTTTAATACGTAGCTATGCCTCATTGAAACAATATCGAGTTTAACACGTTACTGTTTCTCAAGTGCACAATGGTGAGTTTATTACATAGTATTCCGCAGTGGAACATTGTCGATATTATTACAAATACATCTTCCTAACATACGCGATTCAACCAAACTGTCACATTCCCTGCTGTTTGTTCTGTTTGTTTTTGAATTTCGTGCAAAGTGACACGAGCGCTATCTGTCCCTAATTTAGCATGTAAGACTTGAAGGAAAGCAGCTAGTCATCACCACCCACCGCCAACTCTTGGGCTACTCTTTTGCCAACGAATAGTGGGATTGACCGTCACATTATAACGCTCTCACGGCTGAAAGGGCGAGCATGTTTGGTGCGACAGGGACTCGAACCCGCGGCCCTTAGATTACGAGTTCAACGCCTTAACCCACTTGGCAGTGTCGGGCCGCCCATATTTATTACTATCCACAAAATATTGTTCAGAGAAATTCCGTGACGTTATTTGACTTCGAATGTTTTCTGTATATTGTTGTTCTGCAGAATTTACAATTAGAAATAAATTCATTAGAATCTTACACATTTTACCAATAAAGACAGGAAGCAGCACTTTGCTCTGAAAAGTGGTAATGCACGGATCTTGGAATTGAGAACTGCTCGATCATTTGAAAAACTAAGCCTATTTTATTACCACAGTTAAACCTTATATCGATAACTATCGCGGCAGTAGAGCAGGCGAACAAATACTTTTAGCGCCATCTACAGAGTAGCATCGTCATTTGCCATCGAATTACGTTCCAGAAAATCTGCGATTTATAGTTTAAAAACCCAAATCGTAGCTGATAGCCTGGGCTACGTCATTGGGTTGGTTTATGAGGTTTCGGTGTAAAAACATTTCGAGTTGGTACGTCAATTTTTGTTTTTTAAGTCTTAGGACGATTTAGTAAATTTAAAATGATTCATCACAAACTGTAAGTAACTTTTATGGCGAAGTTGGCTTGAGCCTTTAGCACTGACCTCTGGCTACCTTTGGAAATTACAGGTTATTTTATTATAACCTTGTCATATACATGGTGTAACTGAATACTTTAACACTTCACATTGTTGTGTGTTTTTTTCTACAGGCTTCTACCTTCCATATACGCGAAACACCTACCTAGAGCTGACAGTCAACACCATGAAACTTTAAACTTGAAAACGATCTAATCCACAGACTAACCTAGTATTAGCTGTATTTGTCAACACCTCAGTGGCTCAGTGGTACGTGAATACTGCTAAATGTCGGATTTCGATATCTGCGGTGAGCAGAGCGCACATAACCTATTGTGTAGCTATGCCCTTCATAATAACAACAAAAGTGTCCATCAAACGAGTTCCTAAAGGTGAAATAGTCTTCAGAACATAGCGTTGAAGCAATCTTGGTTCTTGTGGGTTATGCTATAATTCAATGCTTTGGTTTTCCTGTTTTTTTACCTCTTCCTCATTGGCTACTGATTAGCTTTAATTATCCGTTACACTCAAGAAACTAGTATCTCTTTCTCATGGGCTGTAACCGACCGACCGACCGTGATACCGGCACATCAGAATCGGTGTAATGGTTAATTATGCTTCAACCTCCTCAGTACTTTGTACGTCTTCAGAGTTGGAGACTTTTCTGCATTACTGGACAACCAACCCAACCTTGGTCTGCTAGTGAAATTGCTCCTCTAAAAGCGGAACTACGGACACTAGGCACGCGTTGCTCCGGGTATCCCTGCAGCGGTCTGCACCAGATTACGACTGGCCACAGCACGCGAAAGTCACCTCGTGCGTAAGTTGCCGTAAACTTCTCGTCTTGTTAGATGTTTCCGCTCAGACAGATTGTGTTACACAGAAATGCCTGGGGAGAAAAGCAGGATATTCAGTTTCGAAAAGCCCAAAGTTAAAAAAAAAAAAATTAAAGAAGGGTGGGGAGAACAGGTGCAGTCGGGGGGGGGGGTAGAAAGAACAAAACAGAAAGCACTTATCCATCCTAATTACCTAGCTGAAAATTACAGCCGAAGAACAAGCAAAACAAATCCTTATCACTGAGTTTAAATGTTTGGTTATATTTAGCCAATAGTTATTGATAACATTGATTTTATTTTCAAGTATAAAAGTGTGTAAACTGTTTGTGAATATGGCTGAACAGAGGGTAAAATAATCGTTTAAAGTAACGTATCTCGACCAGTACCGTGGTTTTCACTCCCCTCGATAATCGCACATGCTATAGTAGGAAAATGTCGTCAACTCTGAGAACTTATTGTGTGAACTGCATATAATTAACATATATTACGCATGACTGCTTTGGCGCGAATCGTGCAGTCACCCTTACATGTCGTACGTGTGACAAAAACGAAACAAAAATATCCAGTTTACTATTTGTTCTGTATGTCGACCTACAATATAGAGAGAATAACATTGAGTTAAACGGTTGGCATAGCCAGAATTTAAAGGAACTTTTAGAGAAATAAGACGTGACTTTTTTACGTGTTTTTTTTTTGTTTTTTTTTTTAAATAAACCTAAACCTGAAGATACAGTGCAAAATCTTATACGAATAACGTGAGATAAGTGTATGGTGAAAAACAATACAATAAACCAATATCCGGAGTTCGGTTCTTCTGAGGGGACAAGGACATATTCCACTGAGCCTGTTATGTAACTTTGCTTTTACCAACGAATAGTGGGATTGATGGAACGGCAAAATCGTGACCCCTATTGCAAATCTAAATGCATACATAATAAAAATTTCGCAAAGCTGGAGGTTGCTCTTCGCGTAATAAAATAGTTTTTTTAGTATCATGCAAGCAAGAGTTCCATTATAGTGTGATACGTAGAATAAGACTTAATTCTGTCAGAATGGGCTGATTTTTTTCAGAGATAAGTCAATAATGTTGGCATGCCGAAGAATGCTCTTTATACTCTCTTACTGGTGAAACTCTATGAGGAAGAACTGTCAGTGCAGTGATCCCAAAGTGATGGTTTTAGAGGTACACCATGCATCTTTGGAGATTGTTGACACATTAATTTTAGATGCATGATTTCATTCCAAGATGGAAGCAGTTGAGAGAGCTTTTATCAACAATTCTAGAGATTAATAAGGTTTATTTTTAAATTTTATTACGCATAAGGTGATCCATAACTTAATACCACTCATAATTAATTACATATACTTGATTTCATTCTCTCGTATTTGGATTAACCTGTTCTACGTAAACATTTGTTGCTTACTGTGTTTGGATCCACATAGATTGATAGTATTTGAAAGACCAAAAAGAGTCTCTAAGTCTGCTATCAAGTAACATCTTGAAACGAAGATTGCTGGTGCATCACGAAAATATCATAACTGACTTTTTCGGTGTTCGTAATGACATGTCTAGATTTGTTTATCTTACAAAGGATAAATAATTCTAAGCAGAAAAAAATACTAAGGAACAAGTTTGTGACGTCAAAGAAGGCTTTCAGCGAGTATGCAAATGTTTCCTATTTCCTTGTCAAATATTTTGTATTTGTTTGTTTGTTTTTACACTCCTACGTTGTCATTGTGTTGACAGGAGTTACCGTAGTGTTATAATGAGATACAGAATGTACATTGAGTTTGTAGAAATATTTGACTTTGTGCTGTTTGCTTCCATTGATAATGAACTTGGTTGTATGATAATAAAATGTGGTAGAGAACCTTCTGGAAAAGAAGAAGCAATGTTTTTATAGTTTTCAGGGTTATTAATTCCAACAGTCATGTTTCCTTTGCCAACAGAAATAATGACAACTGAAAGTTTTCATTTAGAATCATTCTGTGAATTTGTTTCACAGATTTTTCGGATGTCGATCTCTGTAGGCCTACGACTTTAGACGTTTGTAGTTTTAACTCGATGCTCGCAGTATTTGAAAGTTTCTGAGATGTAAATTTATGTAGTCCTAAGACTTAACAAGTTTTTAGTCTGCTGTAGATATCAGTACTATTTTGGATTTCCTGAAATGTGTGTTATAAAGTAAGAACAAATTTGAGCTCGTGTAGTTCGTTGTGGCTGATGTAAAACGTGTCTTCAGATTGGGTTGGTGAAATAAATCTTGATACTTAGGTTATGTACGAAATGTTCCTTCACACATATATCGAGTTTTTCAGAGGTCAGGTTTAAGTATTTTGCGAGAAGACGTAAAATCTTGGATTATATCTGATGCTCAGATGTGAAGTTGCAGTTTTTAGAAGAATATTTAAAACATTTGATTATAGCTAATGTTTAGAGGCGAGGTTGCAGTTTTTAGAAGAATATTTAAAACATTTGATTATAGCTAATGTTTAGAGGCGAGGTTGCAGTTTTTAGAAGAATATTTAAAACATTTGATTATAGCTAATGTTTAGAGGCGAGGTTGCAGTTTTTATAAGAATATTTAAAACATTTGATTATAGCTAATGTTTAGAGGCGAGGTTGCAGTTTTTAAAAGAGAAGACGTAATTATATCCAGTGTTTGAGATATATGAAAGTTGTGTACTTAGTTGTTGTTTAGAGAACTGCAAACGTTTCCTGTTTTGTCTGCAAGGTTGTACAGTAGTGTTTAAAGCTTTCTATGAGCATTCTACAATTGTTTTGTCTAGTTTGGGGGAATGATAAGATGTCTGATATAGAAGTTATTCTGAATGAGTAAATTAGATATGGGTACAAAACAAACATGTTGTTGTTTTGGATGAAGCATTGAGTTACAAAATGGGCTATCTGTGCTCTGCCCACCACGTGTATCGAAACCCTGTTTTTAGCGTTTTAAGTCCGCTGACACACCGCTGTGCTACTGGGGTGGGGGAAAACACGACTCGAACACGGATATTCGTTGAGTAAAAACGAACTCACTTCCAACATACATTTCTTTTTTGTGACTTTGGACGAGGATCATTTGGTAGCGAACCGAATTTGTCTTCTTTCCAACGCGTTAGTTTTACCTGCGGTACTGGAACAAAACTTGGTTCAGTTTGTTTGTTTTCTGAGTTTTGAAATCGCACAATTTTTTTCCACTCCAGTAGTTGTTGAAGAAGAAATCTAACTTTATTGTCAGTAAGGTATACATTAAAAATATAAATAAATTAACACTACTAAAAACGTGTGATTATCATTAGTATACTAAAGCTAATTAATTAACAGTGAAGAAGACACATTTAAACGTAACAAAAAATTATTTATTTATACAACAGCATTACTCTCTGTCCCAGGAGCTCTCGACAGTTTAGCGGTGCTCTCCAGTGGTATAATGGTTTGTTTACGGACAAACAACGCTAGAAACCGGCTTTTAATACCTCTGGTGAGCAGAGCACAAACATCCCATTGTGTAGCTTCATGCTTAGCTTCAAACTCAAAAGTTTGGCAGTAAATATTAGGGCTTATAACCCAAAAATTCAGGGTCTCTGTCTCTCGGTGAAAGCAACACAGATGCCGTTAATAATAAACGAACGAACTGTCCTGTACAGAAAATTTCTATGTAACGGATTGCAGCAATAATTCTTAAGTTCTCATTGTAAAAAAACTGAGGGACATCCATCTTTTAAGGTTTAACTTCGGCAATTTAACAAACTGCTAATCATCAGTTCGTTCATTTTCCGATTTGTTTCACTTTAGGGTTTTAAACATAGGTATTTTCGAACTTCACCAACCGTAAAAGATATGCATTTTTCATCAAGGTTGTGCATATTCAACATATATTGATAATATTATAGTCTTTTCGAACAGCAGTTGGGTTTGTGTTATTTTTAATTTTGCGCAAAGCTACACGAAGACTATATGCGCTAGCCGTCCCTAATTTAGCAGTGTAAGACTACAGGGAAGGCAGCTAGTCATTACCACCCACCGCCAACTCTTGGGGTACTCTTTTGCCAACGAATAGTTGGATTGACCGTCACCTTATAACGCCCTCACGGCTGAAAGAGGGAGCATGTTTGGTGCGACGAGGATTCGAATCCGCGACCCTCGGATTACGAGTTGAGTACCTTAACCACCTGCCTATGCCGGGCCCAGCAATCGGGTCTACCTTAAGTTTTTAATTGCCATAAGGACTCATATGCACCTCAAAATACAGCCATCTACAGTCATTGGCACTTATGCCGCTCCAGATCACAGCCATACACAGCAAATTATGTAACTTTCGTTGTGAGTTTGCCTTTCTCTAGCGTCAGATAAGTAATGAGATATTTACACGTATCTGTTTATTTTTCATTGTGTATCCAAAAATAAATATAACAAAAGATAGGTGAGGATTGCTTATGTATAAACCTAGTAATGTTAGAATTAAAAAGTTTCCTATTAAAAATGTGAGAATTAAAAAGTTTCATGTTAACAAATGTGAGAATTAAAAGTTTCCTGTTAAAAATGTGAGAATTAAAAGTTTCCTGTTAAATATGTGAGAATTAGAAAGTTTCCTGTTAAAAATGTGAGAATTAAAAAGTTTCCTGTTAAAAAATGTGAGAATTAAAAGGTTTCCTGTTAAAAATGTGAGAATTAAAAAGTTTCTGTTAAAAAATATGAAAATTAAAAACTTTCATGTTAACAAATGTGAGAGTTAAAAGTTTCCTGTTAAAAATGTGAGAATTTAAAAGTTTCCTGTTAAAAAATGTGAGAATTAAAAAGTTTCCTGTTAAAAAATATGAAAATTAAAAAGTTTCATGTTAACAAATGTGAGAATTAAAAGTTTCCTGTTAAAAAATGTGAGAATTAAAAAGTTTCCTGTTAAGGAATGTGAGAATTAAGAAGTTTCCTGTTAAAAATGTGAGAATTACAAGAAGTGACCAGAAGTGACGTACAAGATGAATGCTTCACCTTGGTTCAAATTTTAACGTATATTTTAAGCCCACAAATGATCTAATCTGGTTAAGCTAGCGTCAAACAAGTTGTATTAACAACTACTTACTATGTACCGTCACGGTGTGTCAAAGTCTTTTTCAAGTATTTTTGCACACCCCATAATTTTGTTTTTAGTGCCCTCTTGCCCGTTAAGAATACGTCATGGTGACAACCAACATCGCTTCAATTTAAGAAAGAGAATAAAATCACTAACACCTTTCACAACAGAAACTGGAGTCCTTTAAAGTACATCTTCTCGTGTCTCACAGACCCACACAATAAAAGTGACCTAGTTTTCACCAGGGATAACGTGGTCTAATGTAACTGACTTGGGCACTTTTCTTCATGTGAGTACGGCCTGGCATGGCCGAGCGCGTAAGGCGTGCGACTCGTAATCCGAGGGTCGCGGGTTCCCGCCCGCGTCGCGCTAAACATGCTCTCCCTCCCAGCCGTGGGGGTGTATAATGTGACGGTCAATCCCACTATTCGTTGGTAAAAGAGTGGCCCAAGAGTTGGCGGTGGGTGGTGATGACTAGCTGCCTTCCCTCTAGTCTTACACTGCTAAATTAGGGACGGCTAGCACAGATAGTCCTCGAGTAGCTTTGTGCGAAATTCCAAAACAAACAAACAAATCATGTGAGTACTATAAAAAAGGCACTTTCTGGACATTGTAAAAACTCGTAGTTTCATGTAATTGATTTAAAAGCCATATTATATTAAAGAAGACCTAGCATTCACGTGTATTGGAAAAGGGTTTTATCTTCACTAAGTAGTTTTAAAGTCTCTTTTCTTCACGAGTGTATTGTAAAAGTCAGTCAGTTTCTTGAGGATATTGTAACTAGCATAAACTGTCTATTTGTTTCAAGTTTGTCTTCAGCTTTAAATAGAAATATTTGAGTTTAAATAACCTACCTGGTGCAAGTTTTATTTAAACTAGTATCTTTCTACTCTTTAAAATATACTTCATGTGAGAAAAATGAACGAGTGCTTATTCTAACTAAAATGATGGATATTTTTTCTAATTTGAAAGAAAAGAGAGATAAAAAGATATGATAATTTCTACAGAATCTGTTCCCACCTTCCTTCTTTCCACCCCGATTATCTCAGTTTTGTATCTTCTCTAAATGCAGGAACGAACGCGAGACCTCTCACACACCTAGGGGGCGTTCTACCAACTGAGCTAAAGAGGTTGAACCGCTATTAATTATTTGTAAGGCATTTTTAACAACTTAAGCTGCTACACCACAACGAGAGACATAAACTTTTCTAGATAACATTTCTCGTCAGAGACCTAGCTGGACTTCTAATCACTAATAAAGCGCGAAATTACAGTAGGTAAGTAATATTGTTTTTGGTACTGAAATTTGATCTTGAACTGAAACTATGAAACTATGTAGACAAAGACTCTGGGGTTCGAGCCTGGTATGCTTTTGAAGAGACTCCTCCATTTCGTCAGTGGGCGAGACTTAAAACTGACGTTTACTTCTTCAATATGGTTATAAGGATATGTGTAAGTAGTGGTGTTGTTGTCCAGCTAGCTCTTCTCCCTCTATTCAGCAGTTTAAAAATAGGTCGTCCATGCCAAACCTTTTAGGGTCTTTAACCTGGTCACTTAGGGTCGGAGAAACCTAATTCTGAAAACTAAGAGTAGGATTTGTATTTTATATGTCATGGAAAAATATATTCTATAATTACTTTAAGGCTACATACAAAAATATACTAAAAAGTCTACTTGGTTTAATCATCTTAGTTGGTACTACAAAAACTGTGTTATGTCATAGCTGTGCAATTACAAAACTTTTAAATATTAGGGAAATTCATAATTGTCTTACTATCTATATTTTATTCAGTTATAGGAAAAATGTAATGTTTAATGGTTAGCTAGAACCTGTTAGCTTCTCAAGAAAAATATTCAGCTGAGAACTGACACGACAATTTTGGATCAAGAAAAATATTCAGCTGAGAACTGACTCGACAACTTTGGATCAAGAAAAATATTCATCTGAGAACTCACTCGACAACTTTTGATCAAGAAAAATATTCATCTGAGAACTGACTCGACAACTTTGGATGAAGAAAAATATTCATCTGAGAACTGACTCGACAACTTTGGATGAAGAAAAATATTCATCTGAGAACTGACTCGACAACTTTGGATCAAGAAAAATATTCATCTGAGAACTCACTCGACAACTTTGGATCAAGAAAAATATTCATCTGAGAACTGACTCGACAACTTTGGATGAAGAAAAATATTCGGCTGAGAACTGACTCGACAACTTTGGATCAAAAAGATATTGAGCTGAGAACTGACACGACAACTTTGGATGAAGAAAAATATTCAGCTGAGAACTGACACGACAACTTTGGATGAAGAAAAATATTCAGCTGAGAACTGACTCGACAACTTTGGATGAAGAAAAATATTCAGCTGAGAACTCACTCGACAACTTTGGATCAAGAAAAATATTCATCTGAGAACTGACTCGACAACTTTGGATGAAGAAAAATATTCGGCTGAGAACTGACTCGACAACTTTGGATCAAAAAGATATTGAGCTGAGAACTGACACGACAACTTTGGATGAAGAAAAATATTCAGCTGAGAACTGACTCGACAACTTTGGATCAAGAAAAATATTCAGCTGAGAACTGACTCGACAACTTTGAACCGAAGTCTCAACAATTTTATCCTGAATCACTCTCCCTCTTTCATCCCAAGATTTTAGATGCCATGTCTAAAAGCCCCACCGAATAATTTAATGGACGTCTCTAAGATACCTGACCTTCATTGCAATATGTTTTTTTTTTAAAGCTGCAGCTTAAATGACAATGTGTAGCAATCATATTTTTTTCCAATAAATGTAATTCTTTCCAGAAATACTGCTTGGTCTGGTGTCAGAGACGTTTCAAAGAAAAGATTTCAACATGTGGCGAGTCACCCCTGAAACTATCTCGCGAACTCCAATCTGGTAGCCGCTGACATAAAAGGTATAAATAAGTCATTAACATCTTGCAATATGTTAGAATTTTCTTTACACTGAAACACTATCGGCTTTTTTTCTTCTTAAATTTCAAATTAGGTTTGTCCTGACAAATTGCAAGATCTATTTTTTTTAGTTGCTTAGATTATATAGCATATGATAAGGATAATTTTGGAATATTATTTGTCACTGGCAGTTTACTAAATTTGCATAATCGTAAGATTTAACATTTAGAAATATATTTCCTCCAAGTTGTTGAAAAGCTCATGCCTAGGAATTGAGAGATGTATTAGAGCGACTGATTTCGAAAATACTATAAAAATATTGCCAGGTAGGTTGGTTTTGTTTCAAATTGTGGGCGAAAATAGTTTAAAAATTCAGCAGTTAGGTTGTAGGTTGTTTTATTGTAAATGGTTGCAAAAATACCGTACATATTCACCAAATTTGTTGTTTCATCGTTACTAATCGCGAAAACATCTTAACAACTCTGCAAATAGATTGTTTTATTTTCACTGGTCGCGAAAACGCCATTCACCAATATTTGTTTTATTGCGACTGGTTGCGAAAACACTAAAGAGATTTAGCACGTATTCGAAATAGTTTTCACTTCTTTCCGGCCAAAATGAATCTAATAATAAAAAACTAAAAGTAATTCAAAAAATAGTTATTTGGTCTTTTGAATGTAAAATATATATATAGCAAATAAGAAATTCCTATCACCTGGTTTGTGTCAGATATCTTCAGTTTGCACGTGTAAACACTGTTCAAATAACTCATGTGAAAGTAAGAGACTAGTTGTTTTTGAATTTCGCGCAAAGCTCCTCGAGGGCTATCTGCGCTAGCCGTCGCTAATTTAGCAGTGTAAGACTAGAGTGAAGGCAGCTAGTCATCACTACCCACCGCCAACTCTTGGGCTACTCTTTTACCAACGCATAGTGGGATTGACCGTCACATTATATCGTCCCCACAGCTGAAAGGGCGAGCATGTTTGGTGCGACCGGAATTCGAACCTGCGACCCTCGGATTAGGAGTCGCACGCCTTAACCCACCTGGCCATACCGGGAGACTAAGAGACTAACCCATTTCTAAACATTTGTAAACTTTACTACAAAATTCAAATGCAAAAAACAGGGTGAATTTGTTGATAAATTAAAATTAAACCGAAGGTGTTTTTCATTTCTATTAAGTACGTCAACTCGCTGGCTGAGAAGAAAAATTTTACGTGTTTGTCAAAATGTTTTGTATCATGAAACATAAAGAATTTCATCTTCTGATGTATTTAGATCCCTTGGTGGAACAACCGCAGGTACGTGAACGTACAACGCTAAAATCCGGGTTCGATTCCCCATGGTTGACACAGCATTTAATCAAACGTAACTTTGCTCTTAACAAGCGTATTCAGTAGCTTATATAATTTTCAAGGACCAGCATGGAAAAATGGTTAGGGCGCTCGACTCGTAATCTGAGGGTCGCGGGTTGGAATCCTCGCCCTTTCAGCCAGGTGGGCGTTATAATGTGACGGTCAGTCCCACTATTCGTTGGTAAAAGAGTAGCCCAAAAGTTGGCGGTGGGTGGTGATAACTAGTTGCCTTCCCTCTAGTCTTACACTGCAAAAATTAGGGACGGCTAGCGCAGATAGCCCTCAAGTGGCTTTACGCGAAATTCAGAAACAAACAAACAAACTTGTCAGAAAATAAAGGAACCACAAGACCACTGAACTGCTACATTTTGAACTATCTAATTAAAAATTCTGATAAACGTTAAAACTAAAATGTTGGAGATTAAAAGTTACCCTTATAAAAAAAAGAATAAAAAACCGTGTTCAGTAAATTTAAGGTTTCAGATCTACTGATCAGGTTATTGCAATCATCTAAGGGTCAGAACTCTTCGCCTAATTTGACGCTCTAATGTTTAGTTTATACTCAATACGTTGAGATACTTTATTTATTGTTACGATTATAATCCAATCTTCACATAATTTCGTTGCATTTCTCAAATTATCCAGCTTTAAAATGCTTAAATTGTTTCTTTCTTTGACGATCCAATACAGGTTTCCAGTGACAAAAATGGAATGTACGTGTGTTTCAATTAAACCATCTGCTCCTCAGAGGCTGCTCTCCAGTGCCACATCGGCATGTCTGCGGATTTACAAGGCTAAAATCCTTGTTTCAATACCCATAGTGGGCAGAGCACAGATGGCCCATTGTGTAGCTTAGTGGTTAACTTCAAAACAGTCCCTGACGATGACTCGATTCGACGTAGAAACATGTAGTGTCTGTTATGAGGCTGTTGATTGGTCCTCTAATAAAGGTTTTTAATTGTATATATACTAAAAACATTTACCGCTTGAATATTTTAATTGTGTTTATCTTCAACAATGATATCTTCTTTGTTGTCTTCCGTTATAGACAGTTTTGTCGAGCAGAAAATTATGAGTAGGTAGCTTATTTAAAACTGTCATAAGAAAAGGTTTGTTTATTTTGTTTTACACTTCTAATTTGCGTCTCAAGTACTCAATTAACTGTAAAACGACAGCAAGAAAATAAGGTATTAAATGTCCTATTTCGCTGGTTGCATAATGCAAGAATTTGTTGTCGGTTTTTGTTTTGTTTTTGGGTGGAATGAAATTATCGCAACATGACTCACTTAGAAGGAGCTTCCGGTAGATGAAGAAACTCTGGTACTGTCACACCTTTATTTACTTATCTCGTAACTCGTTAAAGGCTGTAGGGCACATTCCTCACCTTACTTTGTATCCGAGAACATAAAGAGCTAATAATATGTTTTGTTTTTGGAATTAGGAGCACGTTTACTCCAGGGCTATCTTCGGTAGCTATTCCTAATTTTGCGGTGATTGTTTGTTTTGAATTTTGCGCAAAGCTACTCGCGAGCTATCTGCGCTAGCCGTTCCTATTTTAGCAGTGTAAGACTAGAAAAAAAAGCAGCTAGTCGTCAACACCCACCGCCAACTCTTGGGCTACTCTTTTACCAACGAATAATGGGATTGACCGTCACATTATAACGCCCTCCACGGCTAAAAGGGCAAGCATCTTTGGTGCGACCGGGATTCGAACCCGCGACCCTCGGGTTACGAGTCGAACGCCTTAACACGCTTCGCCATGCCGGGCCCATGCAGTGATAGACTAGACAGAATGCAGGTAGTTAACACTATCAAACACTAACTCTTGCCATGCAGTGATAGACTAGACAGAATGCAGGTAGTTAACACTATCAAACACTAACTCTTGCCATGCAGTGATAGACTAGACAGAATGCAGGTAGTTAACACTATCAAACACTAACTCTTGCCATGCAGTGATAGACTAGACAGAATGCAGGTAGTTAACACTATCAAACACTAACTCTCGCCATGCAGTGATAGACTAGACAGAATGCAGGTAGTTAACACTATCAAACACTAACTCTCGCCATGCAGTGATAGACTAGACAGAATGCAGGTAGTTAACACTATCAAACACTAACTCTTGCCATGCAGTGATAGACTAGACAGAATGCAGGTAGTTAACACTATCAAACACTAACTCTTGCCATGCAGTGATAGACTAGACAGAATGCAGGTAGTTAACACTATCAAACACTAACTCTTGCCATGCAGTGATAGACTAGACAGAATGCAGGTAGTTAACACTATCAAACACTAACTCTTGCCATGCAGTGATAGACTAGACAGAATGCAGGTAGTTAACACTATCAAACACTAACTCTTGTCATGCAGTGATAGACTAGACAGAATGCAGGTAGTTAACACTATCAAACACTAACTCTTGCCATGCAGTGATAGACTAGACAGAATGCAGGTAGTTAACACTATCAAACACTAACTCTTGCCATGCAGTGATAGACTAGACAGAATGCAGGTAGTTAACACTATCAAACACTAACTCTTGCCATGCAGTGATAGACTAGACAGAATGCAGGTAGTTAACACTATCAAACACTAACTCTTGCCATGCAGTGATAGACTAGACAGAATGCAAATAGTTAACACTATCAAACACTAACTCTTGCCATGCAGTGATAGACTAGACAGAATGCAGGTAGTTAACACTATCAAACACTAACTCTTGTCATGCAGTGATAGACTAGACAGAATGCAGGTAGTTAACACTATCAAACACTAACTCTTGCCATGCAGTGATAGACTAGACAGAATGCAGGTAGTTAACACTATCAAACACTAACTCTTGCCATGCAGTGATAGACTAGACAGAATGCAGGTAGTTAACACTATCAAACACTAACTCTTGCCATGCAGTGATAGACTAGACAGAATGCAGGTAGTTAACACTATCAAACACTAACTCTTGTCATGCAGTGATAGACTAGACAGAATGCAGGTAGTTAACACTATCAAACACTAACTCTTGCCATGCAGTGATAGACTAGACAGAATGCAGGTAGTTAACACTATCAAACACTAACTCTTGCCATGCAGTGATAGACTAGACAGAATGCAGGTAGTTAACACTATCAAACACTAACTCTTGCCATGCAGTGATAGACTAGACAGAATGCAGGTAGTTAACACTATCAAACACTAACTCTTGCCATGCAGTGATAGACTAGACAGAATGAAGGTAGTTAACACTATCAAACACTAACTCTCGCCATGCAGTGATAGACTAGACAGAATGCAGGTAGTTAACACTATCAAACACTAACTCTTGCCATGCAGTGATAGACTAGACAGAATGCAGGTAGTTAACACTATCAAACACTAACTCTTGCCATGCAGTGATAGACTAGACAGAATGCAGGTAGTTAACACTATCAAACACTAACTCTTGCCATGCAGTGATAGACTAGACAGAATGCAGGTAGTTAACACTATCAAACACTAACTCTTGCCATGCAGTGATAGACTAGACAGAATGCAGGTAGTTAACACTATCAAACACTAACTCTTGCCATGCAGTGATAGACTAGACAGAATGCAGGTAGTTAACACTATCAAACACTAACTCTTGCCATGCAGTGATAGACTAGACAGAATGCAGGTAGTTAACACTATCAAACACTAACTCTTGCCATGCAGTGATAGACTAGACAGAATGCAGGTAGTTAACACTATCAAACACCAACTCTTGCCATGCAGTGATAGACTAGACAGAATGCAGGTAGTTAACACTATCAAACACTAACTCTTGCCATGCAGTGATAGACTAGACAGAATGCAGGTAGTTAACACTATCAAACACTAACTCTTGCCATGCAGTGATAGACTAGACAGAATGCAGGTAGTTAACACTATCAAACACTAACTCTTGCCATGCAGTGATAGACTAGACAGAATGCAGGTAGTTAACACTATCAAACACTAACTCTTGTCATGCAGTGATAGACTAGACAGAATGCAGGTAGTTAACACTATCAAACACTAACTCTTGCCATGCAGTGATAGACTAGACAGAATGCAGGTAGTTAACACTATCAAACACTAACTCTTGCCATGCAGTGATAGACTAGACAGAATGCAGGTAGTTAACACTATCAAACACTAACTCTTGCCATGCAGTGATAGACTAGACAGAATGCAGGTAGTTAACACTATCAAACACTAACTCTTGCCATGCAGTGATAGACTAGACAGAATGCAGGTAGTTAACACTATCAAACACTAACTCTTGCCATGCAGTGATAGACTAGACAGAATGCAGGTAGTTAACACTATCAAACACTAACTCTTGCCATGCAGTGATAGACTAGAAAGAATGCAGGTAGTTAACACTATCAAACACTAACTCTTGGGCTTCTCATTCACTAAAATTAGATGGAATTTAATCAAAATGGCTGGAGGTTAATCAGTTGCCATGAAGGAGTATTATAAGATAATCAAAATGGCTGAATGTTAATCAATTGCCATGAAGGAGTATTATAAGATAATCAAAATGGCTGGAGGTTAATCAGTTGCCATGAAGGAGTATTATAAGATAATCAAAATAGCTGAATGTTAATCAATTGCCAAGAAGGAGTATTATAAGATAATCAAAATGGCTGGAGGTTAATCAATTGCCAAGAAGGAGTATTATAAGATAATCAAAATGGCTGGAAGTTAATCAGTTGCCATGAAGGAGTATTATAAGATAATCAAAATGGCTGGAGATTAATCAGTTGCCATGAAGGAGTATTATAAGATAATCAAAATGGCTCGAGGTTAATCAGTTGCCATGAAGAAGGAGTATTATAAGATAATCAAATGGCTTGAGGTTAATCAGTTGCCATGAAGAAGGAGTATTATAAGATAATCAAAATGGCTTGAGGTTAATCAGTTGCCATGAAGGAGTATTATAAGATAATCAAAATGGCTTGAGGTCAATCAGTTGCCATGAAGGAGTATTATAAGATAATCAAAATGGCTTGAGGTCAATCAGTTGCCATGAAGGAGTATTATAAGATAATCAAAATGACTCGAGGTTAATCAGTTGCCATGAAGGAGTATTATAAGATAATCAAAATGGCTGGAGGTTAATCAGTTGCCATGAAAAAGTATTATAAGATAATCAAAATGGCTGGAGGTTAATCAGTTGCCATGAAGGAGTATTATAAGATAATCAAAATGGCTGAATGTTAATCAATTGCCATGAAGGAGTATTATAAGATAATCAAAATGGCTGGAGGTTAATCAGTTGCCATGAAGGAGTATTATAAGATAATCAAAATAGCTGAATGTTAATCAATTGCCAAGAAGGAGTATTATAAGATAATCAAAATGGCTGGAGGTTAATCAATTGCCAAGAAGGAGTATTATAAGATAATCAAAATGGCTGGAAGTTAATCAGTTGCCATGAAGGAGTATTATAAGATAATCAAAATGGCTGGAGATTAATCAGTTGCCATGAAGGAGTATTATAAGATAATCAAAATGGCTCGAGGTTAATCAGTTGCCATGAAGAAGGAGTATTATAAGATAATCAAATGGCTTGAGGTTAATCAGTTGCCATGAAGAAGGAGTATTATAAGATAATCAAAATGGCTTGAGGTTAATCAGTTGCCATGAAGGAGTATTATAAGATAATCAAAATGGCTTGAGGTCAATCAGTTGCCATGAAGGAGTATTATAAGATAATCAAAATGACTCGAGGTTAATCAGTTGCCATGAAGGAGTATTATAAGTTAATCAAAATGGCTGGAGGTTAATCAGTTGCCATGAAGGAGTATTATAAGATAATCAAAATGGCTGGAGGTTAATCAGTTGCCATGAAGGAGTATTATAAGATAATCAAAATGGCTGAATGTTAATCAATTGCCATGAAGGAGTATTATAAGATAATCAAAATGGCTGGAGGTTAATCAGTTGCCATGAAGGAGTATTATAAGATAATCAAAATGGCTGGAGGTTAATCAGTTGCCATGAAGGAGTATTATAAGATAATCAAAATGGCTGGAGGTTAATCAATTGCCAAGAAGGAGTATTATAAGATAATCAAAATGGCTGGAGGTTAATCAATTGCTAAGAAGGAGTATTATAAGATAATCAAAATGGCTGGAGGTTAATCAGTTGCCATGAAGGAGTATTATAAGATAATCAAAATGGCTGGAGGTTAATCAGTTGCCATGAAGGAGTATTATAAGATAATCAAAATGGCTGGAGGTTAATCAATTGCCAAGAAGGAGTATTATAAGATAATCAAAATGGCTGGAGGTTAATCAATTGCCAAGAAGGAGTATTATAAGATAATCAAAATGGCTGGAGGTTAATCAGTTGCCATGAAGGAGTATTATAAGATAATCAAAATGGCTGGAGGTTAATCAGTTGCCATGAAGGAGTATTATAAGATAATCAAAATGGCTGGAGGTTAATCAGTTGCCATGAAGGAGTATTATAAGTAATCAAAATGGCTGGAGGTTAATCAATTGCCAAGAAGGAGTATTATAAGATAATCAAAATGGCTGGAGGTTAATCAGTTGCCATGAAGGAGTATTATAAGATAATCAAAATGGCTGGAGGTTAATCAGTTGCCATGAAGGAGTATTATAAGATAATCAAAATAGCTAAATGTTAATCAATTGCCAAGAAGGAGTATTATAAGATAATCAAAATGGCTGGAGGTTAATCAATTGCCAAGAAGGAGTATTATAAGATAATCAAAATGGCTGGAGGTTAATCAGTTGCCATGAAGGAGTATTATAAGATAATCAAAATGGCTGGAGATTAATCAGTTGCCATGAAGGAGTATTATAAGATAATCAAAATGGCTCGAGGTTAATCAGTTGCCATGAAGAAGGAGTATTATAAGATAATCAAATGGCTTGAGGTTAATCAGTTGCCATGAAGAAGGAGTATTATAAGATAATCAAAATGGCTTGAGGTTAATCAGTTGCCATGAAGGAGTATTATAAGATAATCAAAATGGCTTGAGGTCAATCAGTTGCCATGAAGGAGTATTATAAGATAATCAAAATGACTCGAGGTTAATCAGTTGCCATGAAGGAGTATTATAAGATAATCAAAATGGCTGGAGGTTAATCAGTTGCCATGAAGGAGTATTATAAGATAATCAAAATGGCTGGAGGTTAATCAGTTGCCATGAAGGAGTATTATAAGATAATCAAAATGGCTGAGGTTAATCAGTTGCCATGAAGGAGTATTATAAGATAATCAAAATGGCTGGAGGTTAATCAGTTGCCATGAAGGAGTATTATAAGATAATCAAAATGGCTGGAGGTTAATCAATTGCCAAGAAGGAGTATTATAAGATAATCAAAATGGCTGGAGGTTAATCAATTGCCAAGAAGGAGTATTATAAGATAATCAAAATGGCTGGAGGTTAATCAGTTGCCATGAAGGAGTATTATAAGATAATCAAAATGGCTGGAGGTTAATCAGTTGCCATGAAGGAGTATTATAAGATAATCAAAATGGCTGGAGGTTAATCAGTTGCCATGAAGGAGTATTATAAGATAATCAAAATGGCTGGAGGTTAATCAATTGCCAAGAAGGAGTATTATAAGATAATCAAAATGGCTGGAGGTTAATCAGTTGCCATGAAGGAGTATTATAAGATAATCAAAATGGCTGGAGGTTAATCAGTTGCCATGAAGGAGTATTATAAGATAATCAAAATAGCTGAATGTTAATCAATTGCCAAGAAGGAGTATTATAAGATAATCAAAATGGCTGGAGGTTAATCAATTGCCAAGAAGGAGTATTATAAGATAATCAAAATGGCTGGAGGTTAATCAGTTGCCATGAAGG
This sequence comes from Tachypleus tridentatus, assembly GCF_004210375.1. NCBI lineage: Eukaryota > Metazoa > Arthropoda > Merostomata > Xiphosura > Limulidae > Tachypleus > Tachypleus tridentatus. Next base: position 134,444,541 of record NC_134826.1, read on the forward strand.
AGTATTATAAGATAATCAAAATGGCTGGAGATTAATCAGTTGCCATGAAGGAGTATTATAAGATAATCAAAATGGCTCGAGGTTAATCAGTTTCCATGAAGAAGGAGTATTATAAGATAATCAAATGGCTTGAGGTTAATCAGTTGCCATGAAGAAGGAGTATTATAAGATAATCAAAATGGCTTGAGGTTAATCAGTTGCCATGAAGGAGTATTATAAGATAATCAAAATGGCTTGAGGTCAATCAGTTGCCATGAAGGAGTATTATAAGATAATCAAAATGACTCGAGGTTAATCAGTTGCCATGAAGGAGTATTATAAGATAATCAAAATGGCTGGAGGTTAATCAGTTGCCATGAAGGAGTATTATAAGATAATCAAAATGGCTGGAGGTTAATCAGTTGCCATGAAGGAGTATTATAAGATAATCAAAATGGCTGAATGTTAATCAATTGCCATGAAGGAGTATTATAAGATAATCAAAATGGCTGGAGGTTAATCAGTTGCCATGAAGGAGTATTATAAGATAATCAAAATGGCTTGAGGTTAATCAATTGCCATGAAGGAGTATTATAAGATAATCAAAATGGCTGGAGGTTAATCAGTTGCCATGAAGGAGTATTATAAGATAATCAAAATGGCTTGAGGTTAATCAATTGCCATGAAGGAGTATTATAAGATAATCAAAATGGCTGGAGGTTAATCAGTTGCCATGAAGGAGTATTATAAGATAATCAAAATGGCTGGAGGTTAATCAGTTGCCATGAAGGAGTATTATAAGATAATCAAAATGGCTGGAGGTTAATCAGTTGCCATGAAGGAGTATTATAAGATAATCAAAATGGCTGGAGGTTAATCAGTTGCCATGAAGGAGTATTATAAGATAATCAAAATGGCTGGAGGTTAATCAATTGCCAAGAAGGAGTATTATAAGATAATCAAAATGGCTGGAGGTTAATCAATTGCCAAGAAGGAGTATTATAAGATAATCAAAATGGCTGGAGGTTAATCAGTTGCCATGAAGGAGTATTATAAGATAATCAAAATGGCTGGAGGTTAATCAGTTGCCATGAAGGAGTATTATAAGATAATCAAAATGGCTGGAGGTTAATCAGTTGCCATGAAGGAGTATTATAAGATAATCAAAATGGCTGGAGGTTAATCAATTGCCAAGAAGGAGTATTATAAGATAATCAAAATGGCTGGAGGTTAATCAGTTGCCATGAAGGAGTATTATAAGATAATCAAAATGGCTGGAGGTTAATCAGTTGCCATGAAGGAGTATTATAAGATAATCAAAATGGCTGGAGGTTAATCAGTTGCCATGAAGGAGTATTATAAGATAATCAAAATGGCTGGAGGTTAATCAGTTGCCATGAAGGAGTATTATAAGATAATCAAAATGGCTGGAGGTTAATCAGTTGCCATGAAGGAGTATTATAAGATAATCAAAATGGCTGGAGGTTAATCAATTGCCAAGAAGGAGTATTATAAGATAATCAAAATGGATGGAGGTTAATCAATTGCCAAGAAGGAGTATTATAAGATAATCAAATGGCTTGAGGTTAATCAGTTGCCATGAAGAAGGAGTATTATAAGATAATCAAAATGGCTTGAGGTTAATCAGTTGCCATGAAGGAGTATTATAAGATAATCAAAATGGCTTGAGGTCAATCAGTTGCCATGAAGGAGTATTATAAGATAATCAAAATGACTCGAGGTTAATCAGTTGCCATGAAGGAGTATTATAAGATAATCAAAATGGCTGGAGGTTAATCAGTTGCCATGAAGGAGTATTATAAGATAATCAAAATGGCTGGAGGTTAATCAGTTGCCATGAAGGAGTATTATAAGATAATCAAAATGGCTGGAGGTTAATCAGTTGCCATGAAGGAGTATTATAAGATAATCAAAATGGCTGGAGGTTAATCAGTTGCCATGAAGGAGTATTATAAGATAATCAAAATGGCTGGAGGTTAATCAATTGCCAAGAAGGAGTATTATAAGATAATCAAAATGGCTGGAGGTTAATCAATTGCCAAGAAGGAGTATTATAAGATAATCAAAATGGCTGGAGGTTAATCAGTTGCCATGAAGGAGTATTATAAGATAATCAAAATGGCTGGAGGTTAATCAGTTGCCATGAAGGAGTATTATAAGATAATCAAAATGGCTGGAGGTTAATCAGTTGCCATGAAGGAGTATTATAAGATAATCAAAATGGCTGGAGGTTAATCAGTTGCCATGAAGGAGTATTATAAGATAATCAAAATGGCTGGAGGTTAATCAATTGCCAAGAAGGAGTATTATAAGATAATCAAAATGGCTGGAGGTTAATCAATTGCCAAGAAGGAGTATTATAAGATAATCAAAATGGCTGGAGGTTAATCAGTTGCCATGAAGGAGTATTATAAGATAATCAAAATGGCTGGAGGTTAATCAGTTGCCATGAAGGAGTATTATAAGATAATCAAAATGGCTCGAGGTTAATCAGTTGCCATGAAGAAGGAGTATTATAAGATAATCAAATGGCTTGAGGTTAATCAGTTGCCATGAAGAAGGAGTATTATAAGATAATCAAAATGGCTTGAGGTTAATCAGTTGCCATGAAGGAGTATTATAAGATAATCAAAATGGCTTGAGGTCAATCAGTTGCCATGAAGGAGTATTATAAGATAATCAAAATGGCTCGAGGTTAATCAGTTGCCATGAAGGAGTATTATAAGATAATCAAAATGGCTGGAGGTTAATCAGTTGCCATGAAGGAGTATTATAAGATAATCAAAATGGCTGGAGGTTAATCAGTTGCCATGAAGGAGTATTATAAGATAATCAAAATGGCTGGAGGTTAATCAGTTGCCATGAAGGAGTATTATAAGATAATCAAAATGGCTGGAGGTTAATCAGTTGCCATGAAGGAGTATTATAAGATAATCAAAATGGCTGGAGGTTAATCAATTGCCAAGAAGGAGTATTATAAGATAATCAAAATGGCTGGAGGTTAATCAATTGCCAAGAAGGAGTATTATAAGATAATCAAAATGGCTGGAGGTTAATCAGTTGCCATGAAGGAGTATTATAAGATAATCAAAATGGCTGGAGGTTAATCAGTTGCCATGAAGGAGTATTATAAGATAATCAAAATGGCTGGAGGTTAATCAATTGCCAAGAAGGAGTATTATAAGATAATCAAAATGGCTGGAGGTTAATCAATTGCCAAGAAGGAGTATTATAAGATAATCAAAATGGCTGGAGGTTAATCAGTTGCCATGAAGGAGTATTATAAGATAATCAAAATGGCTGGAGGTTAATCAATTGCCAAGAAGGAGTATTATAAGATAATCAAAATGGCTGGAGGTTAATCAATTGCCAAGAAGGAGTATTATAAGATAATCAAAATGGCTGGAGGTTAATCAGTTGCCATGAAGGAGTATTATAAGATAATCAAAATGGCTGGAGATTAATCAGTTGCCATGAAGGAGTATTATAAGATAATCAAAATGGCTCGAGGTTAATCAGTTGCCATGAAGAAGGAGTATTATAAGATAATCAAATGGCTTGAGGTTAATCAGTTGCCATGAAGAAGGAGTATTATAAGATAATCAAAATGGCTTGAGGTTAATCAGTTGCCATGAAGGAGTATTATAAGATAATCAAAATGGCTTGAGGTCAATCAGTTGCCATGAAGGAGTATTATAAGATAATCAAAATGACTCGAGGTTAATCAGTTGCCATGAAGGAGTATTATAAGATAATCAAAATGGCTGGAGGTTAATCAGTTGCCATGAAGGAGTATTATAAGATAATCAAAATGGCTGGAGGTTAATCAGTTGCCATGAAGGAGTATTATAAGATAATCAAAATGGCTGGAGGTTAATCAGTTGCCATGAAGGAGTATTATAAGATAATCAAAATGGCTGGAGGTTAATCAGTTGCCATGAAGGAGTATTATAAGATAATCAAAATGGCTGGAGGTTAATCAATTGCCAAGAAGGAGTATTATAAGATAATCAAAATGGCTGGAGGTTAATCAATTGCCAAGAAGGAGTATTATAAGATAATCAAAATGGCTGGAGGTTAATCAGTTGCCATGAAGGAGTATTATAAGATAATCAAAATGGCTGGAGGTTAATCAGTTGCCATGAAGGAGTATTATAAGATAATCAAAATGGCTGGAGGTTAATCAGTTGCCATGAAGGAGTATTATAAGATAATCAAAATGGCTGGAGGTTAATCAATTGCCAAGAAGGAGTATTATAAGATAATCAAAATGGCTGGAGGTTAATCAGTTGCCATGAAGGAGTATTATAAGATAATCAAAATGGCTGGAGGTTAATCAGTTGCCATGAAGGAGTATTATAAGATAATCAAAATAGCTGAATGTTAATCAATTGCCAAGAAGGAGTATTATAAGATAATCAAAATGGCTGGAGGTTAATCAATTGCCAAGAAGGAGTATTATAAGATAATCAAAATGGCTGGAGGTTAATCAGTTGCCATGAAGGAGTATTATAAGATAATCAAAATGGCTGGAGATTAATCAGTTGCCATGAAGGAGTATTATAAGATAATCAAAATGGCTCGAGGTTAATCAGTTTCCATGAAGAAGGAGTATTATAAGATAATCAAATGGCTTGAGGTTAATCAGTTGCCATGAAGAAGGAGTATTATAAGATAATCAAAATAGCTGGAGGTTAATCAGTTGCCATGAAGGAGTATTATAAGATAATCAAAATGGCTTGAGGTCAATCAGTTGCCATGAAGGAGTATTATAAGATAATCAAAATGACTCGAGGTTAATCAGTTGCCATGAAGGAGTATTATAAGATAATCAAAATGGCTGGAGGTTAATCAGTTGCCATGAAGGAGTATTATAAGATAATCAAAATGGCTGGAGGTTAATCAGTTGCCATGAAGGAGTATTATAAGATAATCAAAATGGCTGAATGTTAATCAATTGCCATGAAGGAGTATTATAAGATAATCAAAATGGCTGGAGGTTAATCAGTTGCCATGAAGGAGTATTATAAGATAATCAAAATGGCTTGAGGTTAATCAATTGCCATGAAGGAGTATTATAAGATAATCAAAATGGCTGGAGGTTAATCAGTTGCCATGAAGGAGTATTATAAGATAATCAAAATGGCTTGAGGTTAATCAATTGCCATGAAGGAGTATTATAAGATAATCAAAATGGCTGGAGGTTAATCAGTTGCCATGAAGGAGTATTATAAGATAATCAAAATGGCTGGAGGTTAATCAGTTGCCATGAAGGAGTATTATAAGATAATCAAAATGGCTGGAGGTTAATCAGTTGCCATGAAGGAGTATTATAAGATAATCAAAATGGCTGGAGGTTAATCAGTTGCCATGAAGGAGTATTATAAGATAATCAAAATGGCTGGAGGTTAATCAATTGCCAAGAAGGAGTATTATAAGATAATCAAAATGGCTGGAGGTTAATCAATTGCCAAGAAGGAGTATTATAAGATAATCAAAATGGCTGGAGGTTAATCAGTTGCCATGAAGGAGTATTATAAGATAATCAAAATGGCTGGAGGTTAATCAGTTGCCATGAAGGAGTATTATAAGATAATCAAAATGGCTGGAGGTTAATCAATTGCCAAGAAGGAGTATTATAAGATAATCAAAATGGCTGGAGGTTAATCAATTGCCAAGAAGGAGTATTATAAGATAATCAAAATGGCTTGAGGTTAATCAGTTGCCATGAAGGAGTATTATAAGATAATCATAATGGCTTGAGGTCAATCAGTTGCCATGAAGGAGTATTATAAGATAATCAAAATGACTCGAGGTTAATCAGTTGCCATGAAGGAGTATTATAAGATAATCAAAATGGCTGGAGGTTAATCAGTTGCCATGAAGGAGTATTATAAGATAATCAAAATTTGCTGGAGGTTAATCAGTTGCCATGAAGGAGTATTATAAGATAATCAAAATGGCTGGAGGTTAATCAGTTGCCATGAAGGAGTATTATAAGATAATCAAAATGGCTGGAGGTTAATCAGTTGCCATGAAGGAGTATTATAAGATAATCAAAATGGCTGGAGGTTAATCAATTGCCAAGAAGGAGTATTATAAGATAATCAAAATGGCTGGAGGTTAATCAGTTGCCATGAAGGAGTATTATAAGATAATCAAAATGGCTGGAGGTTAATCAGTTGCCATGAAGGAGTATTATAAGATAATCAAAATAGCTGAATGTTAATCAATTGCCAAGAAGGAGTATTATAAGATAATCAAAATGGCTGGAGGTTAATCAATTGCCAAGAAGGAGTATTATAAAATAATCAAAATGGCTGGAGGTTAATCAGTTGCCATGAAGGAGTATTATAAGATAATCAAAATGGCTGGAGATTAATCAGTTGCCATGAAGGAGTATTATAAGATAATCAAAATGGCTCGAGGTTAATCAGTTGCCATGAAGAAGGAGTATTATAAGATAATCAAATGGCTTGAGGTTAATCAGTTGCCATGAAGAAGGAGTATTATAAGATAATCAAAATGGCTTGAGGTTAATCAGTTGCCATGAAGGAGTATTATAAGATAATCAAAATGGCTTGAGGTTAATCAGTTGCCATGAAGGAGTATTATAAGATAATCAAAATGACTCGAGGTTAATCAGTTGCCATGAAGGAGTATTATAAGATAATCAAAATGGCTGGAGGTTAATCAGTTGCCATGAAGGAGTATTATAAGATAATCAAAATGGCTGGAGGTTAATCAGTTGCCATGAAGGAGTATTATAAGATAATCAAAATGGCTGAATGTTAATCAATTGCCATGAAGGAGTATTATAAGATAATCAAAATGGCTGGAGGTTAATCAGTTGCCATGAAGGAGTATTATAAGATAATCAAAATGGCTTGAGGTTAATCAATTGCCATGAAGGAGTATTATAAGATAATCAAAATGGCTGGAGGTTAATCAGTTGCCATGAAGGAGTATTATAAGATAATCAAAATGGCTTGAGGTTAATCAGTTGCCATGAAGGAGTATTATAAGATAATCAAAATGGCTGGAGGTTAATCAGTTGCCATGAAGGAGTATTATAAGATAATCAAAATGGCTTGAGGTTAATCAGTTGCCATGAAGGAGTATTATAAGATAATCAAATGGCTTGAGGTTAATCAGTTGCCATGAAGAAGGAGTATTATAAGATAATCAAAATGGCTTGAGGTTAATCAGTTGCCATGAAGGAGTATTATAAGATAATCAAAATGGCTGGAGGTTAATCAGTTGCCATGAAGGAGTATTATAAGATAATCAAAATGGCTGGAGGTTAATCAATTGCCAAGAAGGAGTATTATAAGATAATCAAAATGGCTGGAGGTTAATCAATTGCCAAGAAGGAGTATTATAAGATAATCAAAATGGCTGGAGGTTAATCAGTTGCCATGAAGGAGTATTATAAGATAATCAAAATGGCTGGAGGTTAATCAGTTGCCATGAAGGAGTATTATAAGATAATCAAAATGGCTGGAGGTTAATCAATTGCCAAGAAGGAGTATTATAAGATAATCAAAATGGCTGGAGGTTAATCAATTGCCAAGAAGGAGTATTATAAGATAATCAAAATGGCTGGAGGTTAATCAGTTGCCATGAAGGAGTATTATAAGATAATCAAAATGGCTGGAGGTTAATCAGTTGCCATGAAGGAGTATTATAAGATAATCAAAATGGCTGGAGGTTAATCAGTTGCCATGAAGGAGTATTATAAGATAATCAAAATGGCTGGAGGTTAATCAATTGCCTAGAAGGAGTATTATAAGATAATCAAAATGGCTGGAGGTTAATCAGTTGCCATGAAGGAGTATTATAAGATAATCAAAATGGCTGGAGGTTAATCAGTTGCCATGAAGGAGTATTATAAGATAATCAAAATGGCTGAATGTTAATCAATTGCCAAGAAGGAGTATTATAAGATAATCAAAATGGCTGGAGGTTAATCAATTGCCAAGAAGGAGTATTATAAGATAATCAAAATGGCTGGAGGTTAATCAGTTGCCATGAAGGAGTATTATAAGATAATCAAAATGGCTGGAGATTAATCAGTTGCCATGAAGGAGTATTATAAGATAATCAAAATGGCTCGAGGTTAATCAGTTGCCATGAAGAAGGAGTATTATAAGATAATCAAATGGCTTGAGGTTAATCAGTTGCCATGAAGAAGGAGTATTATAAGATAATCAAAATGGCTTGAGGTTAATCAGTTTCCATGAAGGAGTATTATAAGATAATCAAAATGGCTTGAGGTCAATCAGTTGCCATGAAGGAGTATTATAAGATAATCAAAATGACTCGAGGTTAATCAGTTGCCATGAAGGAGTATTATAAGATAATCAAAATGGCTGAGGTTAATCAGTTGCCATGAAGGAGTATTATAAGATAATCAAAATGGCTGGAGGTTAATCAGTTGCCATGAAGGAGTATTATAAGATAATCAAAATGGCTGGAGGTTAATCAGTTGCCATGAAGGAGTATTATAAGATAATCAAAATGGCTGGAGGTTAATCAGTTGCCATGAAGGAGTATTATAAGATAATCAAAATGGCTGGAGGTTAATCAATTGCCAAGAAGGAGTATTATAAGATAATCAAAATGGCTGGAGGTTAATCAATTGCCAAGAAGGAGTATTATAAGATAATCAAAATGGCTGGAGGTTAATCAGTTGCCATGAAGGAGTATTATAAGATAATCAAAATGGCTGGAGGTTAATCAGTTGCCATGAAGGAGTATTATAAGATAATCAAAATGGCTGGAGGTTAATCAGTTGCCATGAAGGAGTATTATAAGATAATCAAAATGGCTGGAGGTTAATCAATTGCCAAGAAGGAGTATTATAAGATAATCAAAATGGCTGGAGGTTAATCAGTTGCCATGAAGGAGTATTATAAGATAATCAAAATGGCTGGAGGTTAATCAGTTGCCATGAAGGAGTATTATAAGATAATCAAAATAGCTGAATGTTAATCAATTGCCAAGAAGGAGTATTATAAGATAATCAAAATGGCTGGAGGTTAATCAATTGCCAAGAAGGAGTATTATAAGATAATCAAAATGGCTGGAGGTTAATCAGTTGCCATGAAGGAGTATTATAAGATAATCAAAATGGCTGGAGATTAATCAGTTGCCATGAAGGAGTATTATAAGATAATCAAAATGGCTCGAGGTTAATCAGTTTCCATGAAGAAGGAGTATTATAAGATAATCAAATGGCTTGAGGTTAATCAGTTGCCATGAAGAAGGAGTATTATAAGATAATCAAAATGGCTTGAGGTTAATCAGTTGCCATGAAGGAGTATTATAAGATAATCAAAATGGCTTGAGGTTAATCAGTTGCCATGAAGGAGTATTATAAGATAATCAAAATGGCTCGAGGTTAATCAGTTGCCATGAAGGAGTATTATAAGATAATCAAAATGGCTGGAGGTTAATCAGTTGCCATGAAGGAGTATTATAAGATAATCAAAATGGCTGGAGGTTAATCAGTTGCCATGAAGGAGTATTATAAGATAATCAAAATGGCTGAATGTTAATCAATTGCCATGAAGGAGTATTATAAGATAATCAAAATGGCTGGAGGTTAATCAGTTGCCATGAAGGAGTATTATAAGATAATCAAAATGGCTTGAGGTTAATCAATTGCCATGAAGGAGTATTATAAGATAATCAAAATGGCTGGAGGTTAATCAGTTGCCATGAAGGAGTATTATAAGATAATCAAAATGGCTGGAGGTTAATCAATTGCCATGAAGGAGTATTATAAGATAATCAAAATGGCTGGAGGTTAATCAGTTGCCATGAAGGAGTATTATAAGATAATCAAAATGGCTGGAGGTTAATCAGTTGCCATGAAGGAGTATTATAAGATAATCAAAATGGCTGGAGGTTAATCAGTTGCCATGAAGGAGTATTATAAGATAATCAAAATGGCTGGAGGTTAATCAGTTGCCATGAAGGAGTATTATAAGATAATCAAAATGGCTGGAGGTTAATCAATTGCCAAGAAGGAGTATTATAAGATAATCAAAATGGCTGGAGGTTAATCAGTTGCCATGAAGGAGTATTATAAGATAATCAAAATGGCTGGAGGTTAATCAGTTGCCATGAAGGAGTATTATAAGATAATCAAAATAGCTGAATGTTAATCAATTGCCAAGAAGGAGTATTATAAGATAATCAAAATGGCTGGAGGTTAATCAATTGCCAAGAAGGAGTATTATAAGATAATCAAAATGGCTGGAGGTTAATCAGTTGCCATGAAGGAGTATTATAAGATAATCAAAATGGCTGGAGATTAATCAGTTGCCATGAAGGAGTATTATAAGATAATCAAAATGGCTCGAGGTTAATCAGTTGCCATGAAGAAGGAGTATTATAAGATAATCAAATGGCTTGAGGTTAATCAGTTGCCATGAAGAAGGAGTATTATAAGATAATCAAAATGGCTTGAGGTTAATCAGTTGCCATGAAGGAGTATTATAAGATAATCAAAATGGCTTGAGGTCAATCAGTTGCCATGAAGGAGTATTATAAGATAATCAAAATGACTCGAGGTTAATCAGTTGCCATGAAGGAGTATTATAAGATAATCAAAATGGCTGGAGGTTAATCAGTTGCCATGAAGGAGTATTATAAGATAATCAAAATGGCTGGAGGTTAATCAGTTGCCATGAAGGAGTATTATAAGATAATCAAAATGGCTGGAGGTTAATCAGTTGCCATGAAGGAGTATTATAAGATAATCAAAATGGCTGGAGGTTAATCAGTTGCCATGAAGGAGTATTATAAGATAATCAAAATGGCTGGAGGTTAATCAATTGCCAAGAAGGAGTATTATAAGATAATCAAAATGGCTGGAGGTTAATCAGTTGCCATGAAGGAGTATTATAAGATAATCAAAATGGCTGGAGGTTAATCAGTTGCCATGAAGGAGTATTATAAGATAATCAAAATAGCTGAATGTTAATCAATTGCCAAGAAGGAGTATTATAAGATAATCAAAATGGCTGGAGGTTAATCAATTGCCAAGAAGGAGTATTATAAGATAATCAAAATGGCTGGAGGTTAATCAGTTGCCATGAAGGAGTATTATAAGATAATCAAAATGGCTGGAGATTAATCAGTTGCCATGAAGGAGTATTATAAGATAATCAAAATGGCTCGAGGTTAATCAGTTGCCATGAAGAAGGAGTATTATAAGATAATCAAATGGCTTGAGGTTAATCAGTTGCCATGAAGAAGGAGTATTATAAGATAATCAAAATGGCTTGAGGTTAATCAGTTGCCATGAAGGAGTATTATAAGATAATCAAAATGGCTTGAGGTCAATCAGTTGCCATGAAGGAGTATTATAAGATAATCAAAATGACTCGAGGTTAATCAGTTGCCATGAAGGAGTATTATAAGATAATCAAAATGGCTGGAGGTTAATCAGTTGCCATGAAGGAGTATTATAAGATAATCAAAATGGCTGGAGGTTAATCAGTTGCCATGAAGGAGTATTATAAGATAATCAAAATGGCTGAATGTTAATCAATTGCCATGAAGGAGTATTATAAGATAATCAAAATGGCTGGAGGTTAATCAGTTGCCATGAAGGAGTATTATAAGATAATCAAAATGGCTTGAGGTTAATCAATTGCCATGAAGGAGTATTATAAGATAATCAAAATGGCTGGAGGTTAATCAGTTGCCATGAAGGAGTATTATAAGATAATCAAAATGGCTTGAGGTTAATCAATTGCCATGAAGGAGTATTATAAGATAATCAAAATGGCTGGAGGTTAATCAGTTGCCATGAAGGAGTATTATAAGATAATCAAAATGGCTGGAGGTTAATCAGTTGCCATGAGGGAGTATTATAAGATAATCAAAATGGCTCGAGGTTAATCAGTTGCCATGAAGAAGGAGTATTATAAGATAATCAAATGGCTTGAGGTTAATCAGTTGCCATGAAGAAGGAGTATTATAAAATAATCAAAATGGCTTGAGGTTAATCAGTTGCCATGAAGGAGTATTATAAGATAATCAAAATGGCTTGAGGTCAATCAGTTGCCATGAAGGAGTATTATAAGATAATCAAAATGGCTCGAGGTTAATCAGTTGCCATGAAGGAGTATTATAAGATAATCAAAATGGCTTGAGGTTAATCAGTTGCCATGAAGGAGTATTATAAGATAATCAAAATGGCTTGAGGTTAATCAGTTGCCATGAAGGAGTATTATAAGATAATCAAATGGCTTGAGGTTAATCAGTTGCCATGAAGAAGGAGTATTATAAGATAATCAAAATGGCTTGAGGTTAATCAGTTGCCATGAAGGAGTATTATAAGATAATCAAAATGGCTTGAGGTCAATCAGTTGCCATGAAGGAGTATTATAAGATAATCAAAATGGCTCGAGGTTAATCAGTTGCCATGAAGGAGTATTATAAGATAATCAAAATGGCTGGAGGTTAATCAGTTGCCATGAAGGAGTATTATAAGATAATCAAATGGCTTGAGGTTAATCAATTGCCATGAAGGAGTATTATAAAATAATCAAAATGGCTCGAGGTTAATCAGTTGCCATGAAGGAGTATTATAAGATAATCAAAATGGCTTGAGGTTAATCAGTTGCCATGAAGGAGTATTATAAGATAAGCAAAATGGCTTGAGGTTAATCAGTTGCCATGAAGGAGTATTATAAGATAATCAAATGGCTTGAGGTTAATCAGTTGCCATGAAGAAGGAGTATTATAAGATAATCAAAATGGCTTGAGGTTAATCAGTTGCCATGAAGGAGTATTATAAGATAATCAAAATGGCTTGAGGTCAATCAGTTGCCATGAAGGAGTATTATAAGATAATCAAAATGGCTCGAGGTTAATCAGTTGCCATGAAGGAGTATTATAAGATAATCAAAATGGCTTGAGGTTAATCAGTTGCCATGAAGGAGTATTATAAGATAATCAAAATGGCTTGAGGTTAATCAGTTGCCATGAAGGAGTATTATAAGATAATCAAATGGCTTGAGGTTAATCAGTTGCCATGAAGGAGTATTATAAGATAATCAAAATGGCTTGAGGTTAATCAGTTGCCATGAAGGAGTATTATAAGATAATCAAATGGCTTGAGGTTAATCAGTTGCCATGAAGGAGTATTATAAGATAATCAAAATGGCTCGAGGTTAATCAGTTGCCATGAAGGAGTATTATAAGATAATAAGAAAGAAAAACAACAGTAGAAACGAAGCAGTTAAAAACGTTTGAAAGATTTGAGAACTTAGATAAATCCAGACATATTTTGAACGTTTATAGTCAGAACTCATCTTGTAAGAATGTTTAGAATAAAAAAAACAACAGAATTTCCAGATGCGATTTTGTACAAACAGAATATTTTTTACCCTATATTTTAGTAACAGGAAATTATAAGAGTTACAGTTACATACGAGTACACGATTTTCGCTTTTCTTCCCTTTTGTTTTAGGCTTGCCGCAGTAGTAGTATTTTCCTTTCGTGCCGCAGTAAAGTACACGTGAGGTCATGGCCTTCGCTAACCAATGACCTCGCGGGAAAATTTCTGTTGTGACTCACACAGATACAATACCACGTGGTGAGCATGATAAGTATTATCACTGTAGGATACTTCGGTACTTTTCTGTGTACCTTCTTATATCACTAATGTTTATACTCCGCCCAACTGTTCAGAGATCTATTTACAAAGTCACGATTGACTGAGGCCACCTTTAAGATGTTTCATTAATTTCCATGTACTATTCCTTCTTAAACTTGAAAATAAAACAGCATCGCAAGTCTTATGTTTACGTACCATTTTCTAAGACTAAATATTCCACGGCACTGATATTTCGTGCGTTGCTGTGTTTTAATAGAAGTCACAATTAATTTAGACAAAGCTATGTATGTGTGTGATACTGTGGCATCTCTGTAAAACTAACGACATTATTATACTGAGTTAACTAGTCAAATTTAACATTTTAGGTTTGGTTTAATTATCTACGTATATTGTGCAGCTTTTTGCAGACAAAAAAAAAGGAAAAAAATGGAACGCTGGCTTTATTTTTGTAGTATGTTTTGGTACCCAGAGAGTTTGTTTGTTTCTAATTTAATGCAATGCTATTTAAGCGTTATCATAATTTAGCAGTGAAAGACTAGAAGAAAGGCAACTAGTCATCACTACACACCGTCACCTCTTGTTCTACACTTTTACCAAAGTATAATAGGAGTGACCTCCCCCACGATTGAAAGAGCAAGCATGTTTAGTAGGAGGAGGATTCGAACCCGCGACCCGCAGGTTGCGAGTCGAGCGGAGAGATATACCGTCTTCTATAATAATCAGTCTTCAAAACTAAAATTTGAGGTTCGATTCCCAGCGGTGGACAAAGTGCAGAAAACCCATTATGTACCTTTGCACGAAAGAAATATCTTTAAAGCAAGTGGTCAAGGTTCCACTTTAGATCATTAAACAGGTGTGGTTTTTACACACGTGATTTATAATTGTCTCAAGTTGTGTGGCAAGTGAATAGAAGATAAGGTAGCGAGCGATGTATTGTCTCGTGACTTGTTCAGATTCTGCGCGTGTGAGCCTTAACAAGAGTCACGTAGCGTACATCAATGAACCGTGACCACAACACAACATTTGAACAGAATCCGGACCAAACACACCCACACCTATAGTTTACTTGTCTGAATGAATGGTATTTCGTATTTTTGTGAGGTCTTGATACATTTTCACTCGTAATGTCGAGAGTCATTCGGGGTTCTGACTTTTTGTTAATATTTATACTGTAGTGTGGTATGTTAACATTAAATATTTTTGTTCCTTCAAACTCCTTTCGTTAATAAAAAAAAAATCGTTTGTTTTCGTTCTAAGTCAAAGCTAAGCTATAGAATATCTTCGCTGTATCCACCAAAGATGTCAAACCCTTATATAATTCCTGAAGCTTGTTGTTGGACCACTTGTGGAGGACAAAAATTAATCACGTGGTTTTCATTTTATTCTCACACTTTTGGAAACGAAAATGTTGGATTTTACAAAAATAGTTTCATGGAAATATGACAGTAGTTTCAATAAGAATCATGTATTATAGTTTCTGAAGAAAAATGAAATATATACACGTGCGTATCTTTTACAATTTGGTTTTATGTGTTCTCTGTTTAAGTATTAAACTTTCAAATCGCATGAGCATTAAAAGAGTGATAAGAGTTATCATCATTCCTGTAAGGTATCTTCCCATTTATTTAGGTTCATTTCAGACATCGTCCCCAACCCATTCAACTGTTAAACTAGAGGACAGACAGGTTGTCAGTAGCACCCATCTCAACTTCTTCGGCTGCTCTATTGACAGTCGCTCTTTTATCTCACTCGTGACTTGAAATTACGGATCGGAGCGACAATGGAATGCGAACGCTCGAACCTCGACTTCACTGGGCCACGCCCGGCCATTCTAGTTTTTACGTTATACGGTGTATTATTGCTTTTTTTTTTAAGTATCTGAAATAAATAAAGGAACGATTTAAAATATTAATAGTGGTTATTAAGTTATTTTAGGGCCCGGTATGGGCAGGTGGTTAAGGCAATCGACTCGTAATCCGAGGGTCACGGGTTCTAGTCCCCATCACACCAAACGTGCTCGTCCTTCCAGCCGTGAGGGCGTTATTATGTTACGGTCAATCCCACTATTCGTTGGTAAAAGTGTAGTTCAAGAGTTGACGGTGGGTGGTGATAACTAGCTGTCTCTCCTCTAGTCTTACACTGCTAAATTAGGGTCAGTTAGCGTGGATGGTGATAACTATCCGCCTTTCCTCTAGTCTTACACCGCTAAATTTGGGACAGCTAGCGCAGATGGCCCTCGTGTAGCTTTGCGCGAAAGTTAAACCGTTATTTTATGTAATACCAAAAGAAAAACAAATAGTTCGGATACTAGTACTCCTCCAGCGCACACGGTACAGATAATCCATTGTGTAATTTTGCTGCTAAAACAAATAAAAACTTTACAAAAGTTGATGCGGTTACGATTTGTTTTATTCGTTTTTTATTCTGATTTCAGTTTAAACTGTTTTTCATTCTTTTTAAGATATTTAGGTTGGATAAAAAAACAGTATATGCGTATCAGAAGTGCACGTCGGTAGTAAATTAATAGCAGTTACAATTGTCATTATTTTATAAAGTTATTACCGATTTAACGGTTACAAAGTGATACACGTAATCACTAGAAACCACCATATTTTCCTCTCGCTCTCGACCTATGAGTAATTCTTATTAAAATGTCATCTACATGGACTAAATTGTAAGCATGTTTTTATGGTTTTTATTGGGAAATACATTCCGAACAGACAATCCTTCTTTTCCACAAACGTTACACACTCGTCATGAAATTATGAACATACTTTGTTTACGTCAGAAATTGTTCACCTTGTCTATAACCTGTTAGCCTGGTTTGATATGAGTAAGGGGGAAGACTTTGATGACGTCACATTCTTTGAATATTCCTTCTGGGGAAGAAGAACTGTGAGGAAATGGGTGTGTGTGTGGGAGACTGTAACCCCTACATCACTTGAACCAGTTTCGAGTATCCGTATTTGACGTGGCCGATGAATGGGACTTGCCAAAACTGCAACCTACTCTTTCAAGTTTTTATCTGCTTTTCAGATTACTTTACCTCTTTATATTACCAATACCTTCTGCCCACCAATTCTGTCTTTCTACATCCTACTCTTAACTTTAGCCCGTTTGATTTAGAAAGCTACACAATGGACTATCTGCACTCTGTTCATGCGGGGAATCAAACCTTGGATTTTACGTTCTAACTCCGTAAAAGTACTGCTGACTCATCAGGGGGACTACTTAGAGACTTCTTTTTTTTTTTTTAACCTCTCGTTGTTGTTGTTATTGTCCGTAATAAAATGAACTCATAAATGTAAGTGTCGGTTTTCAACATTTTTCACACCTGTTTAAACGGTTTTAAATGGCTAAACATACATGAGTTGAAGCACAATATATCCTATACAGTGTTACATCTTATATCGTTTCTATCTTTCTAGATGCGGGCATTTTTCCTTAAGAAGAGAACACTACAAAATTTAACGAGTTGCCCGTGTAGGAGACCCGCCCGCACGCGGCATTTGAATGACGAGAATAGGCGTTGCTTGTTCAGGAAAAGCGCTTGACTGAGCAGAGCTAGTGCGGGCGGATGGTATTAGGGTTTGAGTGAACCAGGTAAATTCACACAGTATCCTTGCGGGCACGTTCACGTACACATGTCCTCACCTGGTCCGTTTCTGCCCGATTCAAGGTAAGAGTATTTGCAGTACAGGAGTCGACTTACGACCCATTCACAAGAAACAACCGGCCTGACTAGCATGCCAAGCCTGCGTTTCACTGTCTCCGTCAACAAACGAGTTTCCTGTTGTTAAAGTTATTAATATATATATATTTATAATATAATCTCTCCTTTTGTTGTACAGACTTTTTATAACAAGTGTCTTAAAACACTGAGAACAGGACATCTTCCTGGAGCCACTTTTTGGATCTTCGTATATGACAAGAATAACCACGTGGTTGCTACAAACCATGACCAAGCACAAAATGTACCGTAGCATTATATACTGGATGGTCGGATCAGTACTACTAGTAAAAACTGGTGAGTTTGTTTTCACTTAAACACCTAATTAACAAGTATTAATTATTTCTCAGAATTTTTGATACATTTTTTTTTGCCCGAAATGAAGTAAATAATTGAAGTTAAAAAAAGTTATCTAACCTTTAATTACTAATAAACACATTGATACATGATGAACTGTTTTCTCTATATCCACTGCACGGATTGAATCCCAAATGTTAACGTTATAACTCTCGATGAACCGTCGGTGGGTGGGTGGGTGTATTGGGGTTACAGAAAGTATTGTTTATTTACGTATATTTGCTCAAATCTGTATAATGGGCTATTATCAGTTTTGGAGCTACGGCAGTCATCGAACTCCGACTTTTGGCGTTGTAAGTTTTCAAGCCTTTCGCTGAGCCCATAGAAAAGAGATATGAATTCTGAGAATGATGAGAAACGTGTTTAATAACTAGAAAGATTTGACCTTGAATTTTATGTCTTGATATCGTCGATGTCAAGTCATGACACTATAAACAAGATACCCAATAGAAGCAGTTCACCGGACGTTTGGGAATCTTGTAACGATACAATCTATTTTTTAAAGCTTATATCGTGAAGCGTGTGACAAGTTTGAAATGTACGAGATAAACGATTTGTGTTGAGAAACGTGCACGAGACCTCTCGCGTCGAATCAGTTGGTTTTGTTTTCTTTTCCAGCCTTATGAACTGTGTACCAGTGGTGTGTCAGAACCGCAAATCTTGAACCAAGGTCAGTTTATTAACGCCAATGTACAATTATCCTATTGCGAAGAGACATTGTTTTCTAATATGTCACTATAACGCAGAGCACATCTTATGACGTCGTCAGTTAACCTGAATCTCTCATTCATAACGTAACGGTATGAAGACGTACATATATAAAGGTATACCAAGTAAATATATCTATCTTACAGTATGCACAAATCGAGAGATTGTTACCTTAGAATAAACATATATTTAATGCAAAGAGTAAGAGAGGTACAGTGCAGAGAACAGAAACACCCGATTACAGCTATAAAATTTAAAAAATAAACAGTAAAAGAAAACAAGATGGAATCCTCAATAGCCACGGTGCTTGAAATTCTTTAGGCAGGACTAGAGTAAATTAATCTATGAAACCTTCCCCCTCTATTTATTGGGCTATATTGTTGTGCATCAGCAGTACCAAGCATGGGCCACGGGCATACCCAATTCGTGTTTATTACTCATCACGGCTTCTACCAGCTTACCCTCAAAGTGAAATTATATCAGACAGGATTTGAATAAATGTATCTATACAACCTTGAGCGTGATCAAATACACCAATCAAAAGGGATTTTTGATCTCATGGGTCCAAAACTTTAATTCAGTCTCAACTCGATCAAGACATGACGAGCTATGAGCTAAGACCCTGCTTGAAGAACAGCGAGAAGAAACAAACAAAAAAACTTTGATTCGTTCTGTGAGATAAGCTGGTATATCGTGACTAAAAATATAAGTAACAAATGCTGATACAACACTGGACACCCACATGTTATAATATAATACAAAACATAAGTAACAAATGCTGATACAACACTGGACACCCACATGTTATAATATAATGCAAATATAAACTATGACATTAACGTCCTATTCATATTTCTGTAATTTTATCCTAACGTTGTCATTTAAACAGTTTAGCCAATCAAACTATCATGAAAGGAACATCAAAATAACTCCAGAAGACAACACTAGGTGCAGAGTCTCAACTATCCGTAATATAATGGAAAATAACACGACGACAACTTGAAACGCCCCCAGTGGCGTAGCAGCATGTCTGCGGACTTACAACCCTGGAAACCAGGTTTGGATACCCGTGATGGGTAGAGCACAACAAATAGTCCATTGTGTAGCTCTGTGCTCTTAATTCGAAACAGGGCCGACACGGCCAGATGAGTTAAGGCGTTCGACTCGTAATCCGAGGGTCGCGGGTTCTCATCCCGGTCGCATCAAACATGCTCGCTCTTTCAGCCGTGGGAGCGTTATAATGTGACGGTCAATCCCACTATTCGTTGGCAAAAGAGTAGCCCAAGAGTTAGCAGTGGGTAGTGATAACTAGCTGCATTCCCTCTAGTCTTACACTGCTAAATTAGGGACGGCCAGCGCAGATAGCCCTCGTGTAGCTTTGAGGGAAATTCAAAAACAATCAATCAATGAACAATAATTCGAAACAACAACAAGGAACTCCTGAGAAAATGTAAAAGCGTTATTTCATTTAAGTCGTCGTGTTATTTGTAAATGTTGTTTATAGGTTTTAGGAGTAGTGGTTGACCCTGTTTAGGGATGGCCATGGGATGAGGGACGACTTCCGTTGAATTGATGGATTCCATGGGAACAAGAAAAGGTTTACGGTGTTGTGGGAAACCGGTGTCAATTAGATCTGCAAAAAAAGGTACATTTCACGTATGTGGTCTAAAGTAAACAACAGCTCCGTTTTCCAGTTTTGTGTGGAAGATCAAACAAGACGTCGGTTTTCTGTGTGAACACGTTCTCACTTTGATCACATTCAAAAACTTCCGGGGACTGCAGCTAGGTGTCTGAACCTCCGTAGAAATTTACTGTTCTCATAATAAAGTCTGAAATGGCAATGCCAGATGCATAACGTTTCTATTAACATTTTGAGTGTAGCTAGGTACGCCATTTTTCTTCAGAAAGCTACGAAACACTATTTTCCATTATTTTACTCTAAACTTAATATACGTGAGAGTAACGAATCATTGTTATAATTCTGAGAAACATCCTGTAACTCTATATATAAAAGTTATTTGGAATTAATCTACACATTTTTGTTTGTCTCTTCTTAGCTTACACCTTTGCATTGTTCTAACATTAAGTCTTCTTACACCTTAGCCGTGCGCTTCGTAATCTGAGGGTCGCAGGTTCGCGCCCGAGTCGCGCCAAACATGCTCGTCCTCTCAGCCGTGGGGGCGTTATAATGTGACGATCAATCCCACTTTTCGTTGGTAAAAGAGTAGCCCAAAAGTTGGCGGTGGGTGGTGATGACTAGCTGCCTTCCCACTAGTCTTACACTGCTAAATTAGGGACGGCTAGCACAGATAGCCCTCGAGTAGCTTTGTGCGAAATTCCAAAACAAACATCCAATCTTACACCTTTGCATTGTTCTAACATTAAGTCTTCTTACACCTTTGCATTGTTCTATCATTAAGTCTTCTTACACCTTTGCATTGTTCTATCATTAAGTCTTCTTACACCTTTGCATTGTTCTATCATTAAGTCTTCTTACACCTCTGCATTGTTCTATCATTAAGTCTTCTTACACCTTTGCATTGTTCTATCATTAAGTCTTCTTACACCTTTGCATTGTTCTAACATTAAGTCTTCTTACACCTTTGCATTGTTCTATCATTAAGTCTTCTTACACCTTTGCATTGTTTTAACATTAAGTCTTCTTACACCTTTGCATTGTTCT
The DNA here is from genome assembly GCF_004210375.1 of Tachypleus tridentatus. NCBI lineage: Eukaryota > Metazoa > Arthropoda > Merostomata > Xiphosura > Limulidae > Tachypleus > Tachypleus tridentatus. The sequence goes on from NC_134826.1 coordinate 134,465,658, forward strand.
ATCATTAAGTCTTCTTACACCTTTGCTTTGTTCTATCATTAAGTCTTCTTACACCTTTGCATTGTTCTATCATTAAGTCTTCTTACACCTTTGCATTGTTCTATCATTAAGTCTTCTTACACCTTTGCATTGTTCTATCATTAAGTCTTCTTACACCTTAGCATTATTCTAACATTAAGTCTTCTTACACCTTTGCATTGTTCTATCATTAAGTCTTCTTACACCTTTGCATTGTTCTATCATTAAGTCTTCTTACACCTTTGCATTGTTCTATCATTAAGTCTTCTTACACCTTTGCATTGTTCTATCATTAAGTCTTCTTACACCTTTGCATTGTTCTAACATTAAGTCTTCTTACACCTTTGCATTGTTCTATCATTAAGTCTTCTTACACCTTTGCATTGTTTTAACATTAAGTCTTCTTACACCTTTGCATTGTTCTATCATTAAGTCTTCTTACACCTTTGCATTGTTCTATCATTAAGTCTTCTTACACCTTTGCATTGTTCTATCATTAAGTCTTCTTACACCTTAGCATTATTCTATCATTAAGTCTTCTTACACCTTTGCATTGTTCTAACATTAAGTCTTCTTACACCTTTGCATTGTTCTATCATTAAGTCTTCTTACACCTTTGCATTGTTCTATCATTAAGTCTTCTTACACCTTTGCATTGTTCTATCATTAAGTCTTCTTACACCTTTGCATTGTTCTATCATTAAGTCTTCTTACACCTTTGCATTGTTCTATCATTAAGTCTTCTTACACCTTTGCATTGTTCTAACATTAAGTCTTCTTACACCTTTGCATTGTTCTAACATTAAGTCTTCTTACACCTTTGCATTGTTCTATCATTAAGTCTTCTTACACCTTTGCATTGTTCTATCATTAAGTCTTCTTACACCTTTGCATTGTTCTATCATTAAGTCTTCTTACACCTTTGCATTGTTCTAACATTAAGTCTTCTTACACCTTTGCATTGTTCTATCATTAAGTCTTCTTACACCTTTGCATTGTTTTAACATTAAGTCTTCTTACACCTTTGCATTGTTCTATCATTAAGTCTTCTTACACCTTTGCATTGTTCTATCATTAAGTCTTCTTACACCTTTGCATTGTTCTATCATTAAGTCTTCTTACACCTTTGCATTGTTCTATCATTAAGTCTTCTTACACCTTTGCATTGTTTTAACATTAAGTCTTCTTACACCTTTGCATTGTTCTATCATTAAGTCTTCTTACACCTTTGCATTGTTCTAACATTAAGTCTTCTTACACCTTTGCATTGTTCTAACATTAAGTCTTCTTACACCTTAGCATTATTCTAACATTAAGTCTTCTTACACCTTTGCATTGTTCTATCATTAAGTCTTCTTACACCTTTGCATTGTTCTATCATTAAGTCTTCTTACACCTTTGCATTGTTCTATCATTAAGTCTTCTTACACCTTTGCATTGTTCTATCATTAAGTCTTCTTACACCTTTGCATTGTTCTATCATTAAGTCTTCTTACACCTTTGCATTGTTCTAACATTAAGTCTTCTCACACCTTTGCATTGTTCTAACATTAAGTCTTCTTACACCTTTGTTCATTGTTCTACCTTTGCATTGTTCATTACACCTTTCTTCTTACACCTTTGCATTGTTCTATCATTAAGTCTTCTTAACACCTTTGCATTGTTCTATCATTAAGTCTTCTTACACCTTTGCATTGTTCTATCATTAAGTCTTCTTACACCTTTGCATTGTTCTAACATTAAGTCTTCTTACACCTTTGCATTGTTCTATCATTAAGTCTTCTTACACCTTTGCATTGTTCTAACATTAAGTCTTCTTACACCTTTGCATTGTTCTAACATTAAGTCTTCTTACACCTTTGCATTGTTCTATCATTAAGTCTTCTTACACCTTTGCATTGTTCTAACATTAAGTCTTCTTACACCTTTGCATTGTTCTAACATTAAGTCTTCTTACACCTTTGCATTAAGTTCTTTGCATTGTTCTAACATTAAGTCTTCTTACACCTTTGCATTGTTCTATCATTAAGTCTTCTTACACCTTTGCATTGTTCTATCATTAAGTCTTCTTACACCTTAGCATTGTTCTATCATTAAGTCTTCTTACACCTTTGCATTGTTCTATCATTAAGACTTATCGTCCTCAAATACACGAAAATTGTATTTGACTAGGTTGAATCTTTTCAATAAAATCCATGTGTTTAATTCTTCTAATAGGTCCCGGCATGACCAGGTGGTTAGGCGCTCGACTTCTAATCTGAAGGTCGCGGCTGAAAGGGCGAGGATATTTGGCGCGACGGGGATTCAAACCCGCTACCTTCGGATTACGATACAAGTGCCTTAATAATCTGGCGAGGCCGCTGTCTCTTATGATGCCCCAACAACAAAATATGAAAATATTAATTAAATTGTAACCGTTTCGTGATCTCTCCCTCCAGTAGCTTTGTTGATGAAATATAGTATGACAAATAATTATCATAACATTATTAATTCAGTTAGTATTAAATAATTCATACAATTAGACTTCAGCCTGGTGATCGTATCTGCTTCATAATAACAAAATAAAAGGGAATGTTTGTTGTTTCAATCAGTTATAAAATACATATATAAATGAAGTTGGTGTTCCAATACCACTGACAAATACTAATGCTATAAACCTGTTGCGGAACGTCATGCTTGGAAAGGCTAGTTTACAAATGACGTTTCGTGTAAATAACTCATTACTTTAGCATATGCATATATATATATATGTGTGTGTATCTACAGAGCTTGGTGTTGTTGGATAGAATTTCTAGTAAGTTCCACTTGACTTGTTTCTTCAGTAAGACGAACTTCTGATCGCTTAGCTTTGTTTCTTTAACTAGATAACGATTTGGCCTGAAGCTAAGCCTTGTTTCTTAAGTGAAAAAATAATTTGATCTTTATGTCGAGGTCACGTCTTGTGTCTTCTGTGGAAAAAAGTTTTGATCTTTATGTCGAGGTCACGTCTTGTGTCTTCTGTGGAAACAAGTTTAAATCTTTATGTCGAGGTCAAGTCTTGTTCCTTCAGTGGGACTGAAGTTTTGATCTTTATGTCGAGGTCAAATCTTGTTCCTTCAGTGGGACTGAAGTTTTGATCTTTATGATGAGGTGAAGTCTTGTTTCTTTAGTGGGAGAAAGTTTTGATCTTTATGCCGAGGTCAAGCCTTGTTTCTTCTGTGGAAACAAGTTTAAATCTTTATGTCGAGGTCAAGTCTTGTTCCTTCAGTGGGACTGAAGTTTTGATCTTTATGACGAGGTGAAGTCTTGTTTCTTTAGTGGGAGGAAGTTTTGATCTTTATGTCGAGGTCAAGCCTTTTTTCTTCTGTGGAAAGAAGTTTAAATATTTATGTCGAGGTCAAGTCTTGTTCCTTCAGTGGGACTGAAGTTTTGATCTTTATGACGAGGTGAAGTCTTGTTTCTTTAGTGGGAGAAAGTTTTGATCTTTATGTCGAGGTCAAGACTTGTTTCTCCCATGGAAAGAAGTTTAAATATTTATGTCGAGGTCAAGTCTTGTTCCTTCAGTGGGACTGAAGTTTTGATCTTTATGACGAGGTGAAGTCTTGTTTCTTTAGTGGGAGGAAGTTTTGATCTTTATGTCGAGGTCAAGCCTTTTTTCTTCTGTGGAAAGAAGTTTAAATATTTATGTCGAGGTCAAGTCTTGTTCCTTCAGTGGGACTTAAGTTTTGATCTTTATGATGTGGTCAAGTCTTGTTCCTTCAGTGGGACTGAAGTTTTGATCTTTATAATGTGGTCAAGTCTTGTTCCTTCATCTTGGGACTGATGTTTTGATCTTTATATTGAGGTCAAGTCTTGTTCCTTCAGTGGGACTGAAGTTTTGATCTTTATGATGTGGTCAAGTCTTGTTCCTTCAGTGGGACTGATGTTTTGATCTTTATATTGAGGTCAAGTCTTGTTCCTTCAGTGGGACTGAAGTTTTGATCTTTATGATATGGTCAAGTCTTGTTCCTTCATTGGGACTGATGTTTTGATCTTTATATTGAGGTCAAGTCTTGTTCCTTCAGTGGGACTGATGTTTTGATCTTTATATTGAGGTCAAGTCTTGTTCCTTCAGTGGGACTGATGTTTTGATCTTTATATTGAGGTCAAGTCTTGTTCCTTCAGTGGGACTGAAGTTTTGATCTTTATGATGTGGTCAAGTCTTGTTCCTTCAGTGGGACTGATGTTTTGATCTTTATATTGAGGTCAAGTCTTGTTCCTTCAGTGGGACTGAAGTTTTGATCTTTATGATATGGTCAAGTCTTGTTCCTTCATTGGGACTGATGTTTTGATCTTTATATTGAGGTCAAGTCTTGTTCCTTCAGTGGGACTGATGTTTTGATCTTTATATTGAGGTCAAGTCTTGTTCCTTCAGTGGGACTGAAGTTTTGATCTTTATGATGTGGTCAAGTCTTGTTCCTTCAGTGGGACTGATGTTTTGATCTTTATATTGAGGTCAAGTCTTGTTCCTTCAGTGGGACTGAAGTTTTGATCTTTATGATGTGGTCAAGTCTTTTCTCTTGAAAAATTACATTTTTACATCTTTCCTCAAATACCAATAAAACAAACCCAATGTTAGCTATAAGGCTACAGACATACCGTATAATGTTTTAAAACAAACCCAATGTTAGCTATAAGGCTACAGACATACTGTATAATGTTTTAAAACAAACCCAATGTTAGCTATAAGGCTACAGACATACTGTATAATGTTTCAGAAAAGAAAGACATGCGGAAAGCTTCTAAGACTTTTCAGTCTTATTGATTTATTAAGTGATATCAGTGAAAATATACACTAACGTTTTACATGTTTTTTCATCCAAGATCTACACTAATATTACCTTATTATTTTATCCTAGATCTACACTAATATTACCTTATTATTTTATTCTAGATCTACACTAATATTACCTTATTATTTTATCCTAGATCTATACGTTATCTTTTACGTATTATTTCATTCTACATCTATAATCACTAACCTTTCCATGTTGTTTTATACCAACCAGGACAAACCTTGTTGTTTATCCCAGATGTGCACTAACTGTTCTATGTTATCCCGGATTTACCACAATCTTTTATTCTTGTTTCCTTCCAGATCTCCGCTAATCTTTATCTGTAGCTTAAATTAATCAATTTCTGAGTATGTTTTAATTATATCGTATGGAGTTCTGAAATCCCGAAAGACATGCATTATGTACTCTGTTTCGGACAGAATAACAATTAATAAATCGTGTCTTTGTTTTTATTGTATCACATAAATGCTACTTTTCAACACTAGAGGGGTGAAGAAACCTGTGAGTAAAATTTAAAAGAATGATCTTAAATAATTCAGGAGTGAAAGTGTATTTAACACAGCAATATCGATATAATTACATACATGAACATGGCTCTGAAAGGGGTCAGAGTGAAAACCTGGACCAGCTAATGTTTGGCCCCCTTTTAGAAATTAAATAAATATTGAACATACATTAATCAAGTGCAGGAAGGAGGAAAAAGACTTTTGAACTTGACGCTTCGCCTGTCTACAAGACCTAAGTACAGACACCTGGAACAACGGGTCTGCTTTGTATATGTTACTTTTCAACACCAGAGGGATATAAAAGTTGGTAGCAAAATTTATACGAATGGTATTAAATAATCTCGGAGCTATTTGCATATGCTAGTTTAATAATTCGAGTGACGTTTGACTAGGTTATAAGAAACAGAAATCAAATGTCTGTTTCTGTCTTCATCTCGTCAAACAGGAGAAGACTGGAATAAGTCTTCACGCATGACTAATCCCAAGCTCCCTCCCTGCTTATGTCCTGCTTATTCTCCAGACGTCAGGATATAAAACCATATTCAGGGTAAATATTGTTCAGAGAACAGCGTGTGTTATCCGCTGTGTTCGTTTGTTCGTGTTTTTTTTTATTTACTCATTTGAAGGTGGTGATGGTATTACATACGTGTTTCAATTTAGGATTATATTTGTTGCTGTTTTCAGAGAGTATAATTTCGTATATCTTTGACTAATGAAAGTGACTAATAATAATAATTTCGATTCAGATTAGGCTGAATGAACTAACTGCTGTTTCCATATGCGTTATTATCACGTAAGATCTTACTACAGTCACGTATCACGTGAGATCTTACAACAGTCACGTATCACGTGAGATCTTACAACAGTCACGTATCACGTAAGATCTTACTACAGTCACGTATCACGTGAGATCTTACAACAGTCACGTATCACGTGAGATCTTACAACAGTCACGTATCACGTAAGATCTTACAACAGTTACGTATCACGTGAGATCTTACTACAGTCACGTATCACGTAAGATCTTACTACAGTCACGTATCAGGTAAGATCTTACTGCAGTCACGTATCACGTAAGATCTTACTACAGTCAAGTATCACGTAAGATCTTTCAAGATTCTCACTACTTCTTGAGATAAATAGAAAGTGGACAAAACATCTCGAAATGAAGCTAAAACTAAATTTCTTTTGTGTTTTTTTTAGTATGAAGAACTTGTAACGACAACACGATAGTCAAACACACATTGAGGAGAACATGGAATCAATCAGTGAAACGAAATATGAATTGAAAAATAAATTATATTTTCGTGTGAGATCATGTTGGTATGAGCGTGGTGTTTCCCGTCACCAGTAAGTACTGTATATCTGTAATATTGACACCCCTGTGGTCACTTTTTTATTTTATTTTATAGGTGTCATTCTGTCATTCTGATATTCTAATCCTCCACGGTTTTCAGTTTCAGTACTTTAATTTTATTTTTGTCTAAATTTGCGGCTCCACCATTTTGGTCCCGTTATTGCGTTATAAAAGTGACCGTCAAATCTTGTTATTGGATGAAAGTATAGGTAATATAACATATTTAATTTGTGGAGATACCTTATTTGTTATGTTAACTGTGACCATTGAACTGTTTGTTTGTTTATTTTTAACTAAAGGCAAAGCTATGCCATGGGCTATGTGTGCTGTGCCCACCACAGGTATCAAAACCAGTTTTTAGTGCTATATGTCTGTTGACTTACCATTGGAGGGCAAACATTTAATTCAAAACCGAAACTGAGGTTTTCCATGATAGTTATACACTAATCTCTATGCCCTATTTAAAGGAACACTTCACTTACAAATCAAAATGAGGAGTCAAATGCTCCCAATGCCCGCATGTCTCCTCCCACCCGCCCAAGCACTAGAGTAGCCTAAGTGTTAGCGGTGAGTGATGATGACTAGTTGCCGTCCTCCTAGTATTTCACAGCTAAATTAAAGACGGATGGCACAGTTAATTCTCCTGTAGCTTTGTGCGAATATCCGAAAATAGACAAATAAAAAAGTAATTTATCTTTAAAACTATGAAAACAAAACTGACTTAATATGAAGTAATATTACATAGTTTATAAATAATACATATCTTAACTCGTACTCTACCAGTATTTTATTGTTGTTTTTTTTCTGAAAAGCAAAGACATTTTAATTAACATAAGCGATAATAATGTTTTTCAGAGGAGAGTAAATTTTAACATTTTAAAACAGACGACTTTACAGACGTTTAAAATTTTTTGTTTTAATGTCCTCCGCCCCCATGTTTTTACGTATATTTGTATTTATCTAATTAACGAGTTTTACTCAGATCTAGTATATATTTTAGTACAATACTAGGTAACAAGTCACGTGGTAACGAAAAGATCTGTATATTATCTCGAGCTGAAGCATGCCATATATTTAAGGGTTCTGGGGACGATGGGTGGATGACAGCTTAACAATGACCGTGAAAATCGTATTCACACACGTTTCTAGTTTTGCCACCCTATCATCAGAGCACGTCTGTATGTACCGCCTGCGACAAACTGTGCAACATGCCGCCGAGAACTGTATATTGTCACATATATCAAACGGCTGTATTGTACAAAGTTTAGGGCGTTGCCCAGCTGAAACTTCTTTCTCGTACAAAGTCTATAGGGGTCGTCCCCTCGAATTTTCTGGGCTGGTAATGGGCTCGGGTAAAAAAAAATTAGGGTGGATCTTCAAAGTAAAATTGTTTGGGTCATCTACAAATAATCGTGACGGAGATGTGTGTACGTGCGTAGGCGTTTTTTGTTGTTTTTCTTCAGCAAAGCAAAATCCACATAATTTTTTTTTTATTATTTAAAAAGAAACTAACTTGAAACTTCGGTGACTAACAACTTGCTCCCATGGAACAAAGGAGACACAAAGGCGTTGGTTTGGTTTGCTTTCAATTTCACCCAAAGCTACACGAGGGCTATCTGAGCTAGCCTTCCCTAATATAGTAGTGTAAGACTAGAGGTAAGGCAGCTAGTCATCACCACCCACCGCCAACTCTTGGGCTACTCTTTTACCAACGAATAGTGGGATTGACCGTAACTTTATAACGCCCCCACGGCTGAAAAGGCGAGCATGTTTGGTGTGACAGGGATTGGAACCCACGGCTATCGAATTACGAGTCGAGGTGCTTTAACCACCTGGCCATGTCGGGACGTAATGAAATACGCCTGAAGGATTGTTTGTTTTGTGGGGTTTTAATTTCGCACAAAGCTACACGAGGGCTATCTGTGCTAGCCGTCCCTAATTTAGCAGTGTAAGACTAGAGAAAAGGCAGCTAGTTATCACCACCCACCGCCAACTCTTGGGCTACTCATTTACGAACGAATAGTGGGATT
>NC_134826.1:134474882-134524116 GCF_004210375.1 Tachypleus tridentatus
AAGAACTGTTAATAAAACATCTTACTTTTCTAACTAGATTCAGTAAGAACTGTTAATAAAACATCTTACTTTTCTAACTAGATTCAGTAAGAACTGTTAATAAAACACCTTACTTTTCTAACTAGATTCAGTAAGAACTGTTAATAAAACATCTTACTTTTCTAACTAGATTCAGTAAGAACTGTTAATAAAACATCTTACTTTTCTAACTAGATTCAGTAAGAACTGTTAATAAAACATCTTACTTTTCTAACTAGATTCAGTAAGAACTGTTAATAAAACACCTTACTTTTCTAACTAGATTCAGTAAGAACTGTTAATAAAACATCTTACTTTTCTAACTAGATTCAGTAAGAACTGTTAATAAAACACCTTACTTTTCTAACTAGATTCAGTAAGAACTGTTAATAAAACATCTTACTTTTCTAACTAGATTCAGTAAGAACTGTTAATAAAACACCTTACTTTTCTAACTAGATTCAGTAAGAACTGTTAATAAAACATTCAGTAAGAATTGTTAATAAAACATCTTACTTTTCTGACTAGATTCAGTAAGAACTGTTAATAAAACATCTTACTTTTCTAACTAGATTCAGTAAGAACTGTTAATAAAACATCTTACTTTTCTAACTAGATTCAGTAAGAACTGTTAATAAAACACCTTACTTTTCTAACTAGATTCAGTAAGAACTGTTAATAAAACATCTTACTTTTCTAACTAGATTCAGTAAGAACTGTTAATAAAACATCTTACTTTTCTAACTAGATTCAGTAAGAACTGTTAATAAAACATCTTACTTTTCTAACTAGATTCAGTAAGAACTGTTAATAAAACACCTTACTTTTCTAACTAGATTCAGTAAGAACTGCTAATAAACCATCTTACTTTTCTAACTAGATTCAGTAAGAACTGTTAATAAAACATCTTACTTTTCTAACTAGATTCAGTAAGAACTGTTAATAAAACACCTTACTTTTCTAACTAGATTCAGTAAGAACTGCTAATAAAACACCTTACTTTTCTAACTAGATTCAGTAAGAACTGTTAATAAAACATCTTACTTTTCTAACTAGATTCAGTAAGAACTGTTAATAAAACACCTTACTTTTCTAACTAGATTCAGTAAGAACTGTTAATAAAACACCTTACTTTTCTAACTAGATTCAGTAAGAACTGTTAATAAAACACCTTACTTTCTAACTAGATTCAGTAAGAACTGTTAATAAAACACCTTACTTTTCTAACTAGATTCAGTAAGAACTGTTAATAAAACATCTTACTTTTCTAACTAGATTCAGTAAGAACTGTTAATAAAACACCTTACTTTTCTAACTAGATTCAGTAAGAACTGTTAATAAAACACCTTACTTTTCTAACTAGATTCAGTAAGAACTGTTAATAAAACATCTTACTTTTCTAACTAGATTCAGTAAGAACTGTTAATAAAACATCTTACTTTTCTAACTAGATTCAGTAAGAACTGTTAATAAAACATCTTACTTTTCTAACTAGATTCAGTAAGAACTGTTAATAAAACTTTTCTTACTTTTCTAACTAGATTCAGTAAGAACTGTTAATAAAACATCTTACTTTTCTAACTAGATTCAGTAAGAACTGTTAATAAAACATCTTACTTTTCTAACTAGATTCAGTAAGAACTGTTAATAAAACATCTTACTTTTCTAACTAGATTCAGTAAGAACTGTTAATAAAACATCTTACTTTTCTAACTAGATTAAGTAAGAACTGTCAATAAAACACTTTACTTGTCTAACTAGATTCAGTTAATAAACTGTTAATAAAACACTTTTCTAACTAGATTCAGTAAGAACTGTTAATAAAACATCTTACTTTTCTAACTAGATTCAGTAAGAACTGTTAATAAAACACCTTACTTTTCTATTTCTAGATTCAGTAAGAACTGTTAATAAAACATCTTACTTTCTAACTAGATTCAGTAAGAACTGTTAATAAAACACCTTACTTTTCTAACTAGATTCAGTAAGAACTGTTAATAAAACATCTTACTTTTCTAACTAGATTCAGTAAGAACTGTTAATAAAACATCTTACTTTTCTAACTAGATTCAGTAAGAACTGTTAATAAAACATCTTACTTTTCTAACTAGATTCAGTAAGAACTGTTAATAAAACACCTTACTTTTCATTGGCAAAAGGTAAGAACTGTTAATAAAACTTACTTTTCTAACTAGATTCAGTAAGAACTGTTAATAAAACACCTTACTTTTCTAACTAGATTCAGTAAGAACTGTTAATAAAACACCTTACTTTTCTAACTAGATTCAGTAAGAACTGTTAATAAAACACCTTACTTTTCTAACTAGATTCAGTAAGAACTGTTAATAAAACACCTTACTTTTCTAACTAGATTCAGTAAGAACTGTTAATAAAACATCTTACTTTTCTAACTAGATTCAGTAAGAACTGTTAATAAAACATCTTACTTTTCTAACTAGATTCAGTAAGAACTGTTAATAAAACATCTTACTTTTCTAACTAGATTCAGTAAGAACTGTTAATAAAACATCTTACTTTTCTAACTAGATTCAGTAAGAACTGTTAATAAAACATCTTACTTTTCTAACTAGATTCAGTAAGAACTGTTAATAAAACATCTTACTTTTCTAACTAGATTCAGTAAGAACTGTTAATAAAACACTTTACTTTTCTAACTAGATTCAGTAAGAACAGTTAATAAAACACCTTACTTTTCTAACTAGATTCAGTAAGAACTGCTAATAAAACATCTTACTTTTCTAACTAGATTCAGTAAGAACTGTTAATAAAACACCTTACTTTTCTAACTAGATTCAGTAAGAACTGTTAATAAAACATCTTACTTTTCTAACTAGATTCAGTAAGAACTGTTAATAAAACACCTTACTTTTCTAACTAGATTCAGTAAGAACTGTTAATAAAACATCTTACTTTTCTAACTAGATTCAGTAAGAACTGTTAATAAAACATCTTACTTTTCTAACTAGATTCAGTAAGAACTGTTAATAAAACACCTTACTTTTCTAACTAGATTCAGTAAGAACTGTTAATAAAACATCTTACTTTTCTAACTAGATTCAGTAAGAACTGTTAATAAAACATCTTACTTTTCTAACTAGATTCAGTAAGAACTGTTAATAAAACATCTTACTTTTCTAACTAGATTCAGTAAGAACTGTTAATAAAACACCTTACTTTTCTAACTAGATTCAGTAAGAACTGTTAATAAAACACCTTACTTTTCTAACTAGATTCAGTAAGAACTGTTAATAAAACATCTTACTTTTCTAACTAGATTCAGTAAGAACTAGATTCTAAGAATAAAACATCTTACTTTTCTAACTAGATTCAGTAAGAACTGTTAATAAAACACCTTACTTTTCTAACTAGATTCAGTAAGAACTGTTAATAAAACACCTTACTTTTCTAACTAGATTCAGTAAGAACTGTTAATAAAACATCTTACTTTTCTAACTAGATTCAGTAAGAACTGTTAATAAAACACCTTACTTTTCTAACTAGATTCAGTAAGAACTGTTAATAAAACATCTTACTTTTCTAACTAGATTCAGTAAGAACTGTTAATAAAACATCTTACTTTTCTAACTAGATTCAGTAAGAACTGTTAATAAAACATCTTACTTTTCTAACTAGATTCAGTAAGAACTGTTAATAAAACACCTTACTTTTCTAACTAGATTCAGTAAGAACAGTTAATCAAACACTTTACTTTTCTAACTAGATTCAGTAAGAACTGCTAATAAAACATCTTACTTTTCTAACTAGATTCAGTAAGAACTGTTAATAAAACACCTTACTTTTCTAACTAGATTCAGTAAGAACTGTTAATAAAACACCTTACTTTTCTAACTAGATTCAGTAAGAACTGTTAATAAAACATCTTACTTTTCTAACTAGATTCAGTAAGAACTGTTAATAAAACACCTTACTTTTCTAACTAGATTCAGTAAGAACTGTTAATAAAACATCTTACTTTTCTAACTAGATTCAGTAAGAACTGTTAATAAAACACCTTACTTTTCTAACTAGATTCAGTAAGAACTGTTAATAAAACACCTTACTTTTCTAACTAGATTCAGTAAGAACTGTTAATAAAACATCTTACTTTTCTAACTAGATTCAGTAAGAACTGCTAATAAAACATCTTACTTTTCTAACTAGATTCAGTAAGAACTGTTAATAAAACATCTTACTTTTCTAACTAGATTCAGTAAGAACTGTTAATAAAACATCTTACTTTTCTAACTAGATTCAGTAAGAACTGTTAATAAAACACATCTTACTTTTCTAACTAGATTCAGTAAGAACTGTTAATAAAACATCTTACTTTTCTAACTAGATTCAGTAAGAACTGTTAATAAAACATCTTACTTTTCTAACTAGATTCAGTAAGAACTGTTAATAAAACACCTTACTTTTCTAACTAGATTCAGTAAGAACTGTTAATAAAACACCTTACTTTTCTAACTAGATTCAGTAAGAACTGTTAATAAAACATCTTACTTTTCTAACTAGATTCAGTAAGAACTGTTAATAAAACATCTTACTTTTCTAACTAGATTCAGTAAGAACTGTTAATAAAACATCTTACTTTTCTAACTAGATTCAGTAAGAACTGTTAATAAAACACCTTACTTTTCTAACTAGATTCAGTAAGAACTGTTAATAAAACACCTTACTTTTCTAACTAGATTCAGTAAGAACTGTTAATAAAACATCTTACTTTTCTAACTAGATTCAGTAAGAACTGTTAATAAAACACCTTACTTTTCTAACTAGATTCAGTAAGAACTGTTAATAAAACATCTTACTTTTCTAACTAGATTCAGTAAGAACTGTTAATAAAACATCTTACTTTTCTAACTAGATTCAGTAAGAACTGTTAATAAAACACCTTACTTTTCTAACTAGATTCAGTAAGAACTGTTAATAAAACATCTTACTTTTCTAACTAGATTCAGTAAGAACTGTTAATAAAACATCTTACTTTTCTAACTAGATTCAGTAAGAACTGTTAATAAAACACCTTACTTTTCTAACTAGATTCAGTAAGAACTGTTAATAAAACACCTTACTTTTCTAACTAGATTCAGTAAGAACTGTTAATAAAACACCTTACTTTTCTAACTAGATTCAGTAAGAACTGTTAATAAAACATCTTACTTTTCTAACTAGATTCAGTAAGAACTGTTAATAAAACACCTTACTTTTCTAACTAGATTCAGTAAGAACTGTTAATAAAACATCTTACTTTTCTAACTAGATTCAGTAAGAACTGTTAATAAAACACCTTACTTTTCTAACTAGATTCAGTAAGAACTGTTAATAAAACATCTTACTTTTCTAACTAGATTCAGTAAGAACTGTTAATAAAACATCTTACTTTTCTAACTAGATTCAGTAAGAACTGTTAATAAAACACCTTACTTTTCTAACTAGATTCAGTAAGAACTGTTAATAAAACATCTTACTTTTCTAACTAGATTCAGTAAGAACTGTTAATAAAACACCTTACTTTTCTAACTAGATTCAGTAAGAACTGTTAATAAAACATCTTACTTTTCTAACTAGATTCAGTAAGAACTGTTAATAAAACATCTTACTTTTCTAACTAGATTCAGTAAGAACTGTTAATAAAACATCTTACTTTTCTAACTAGATTCAGTAAGAACTGTTAATAAAACACCTTACTTTTCTAACTAGATTCAGTAAGAACTGTTAATAAAACACCTTACTTTTCTAACTAGATTCAGTAAGAACTGTTAATAAAACATCTTACTTTTCTAACTAGATTCAGTAAGAACTGTTAATAAAACACCTTACTTTTCTAACTAGATTCAGTAAGAACTGTTAATAAAACATCTTACTTTTCTAACTAGATTCAGTAAGAACTGTTAATAAAACATCTTACTTTTCTAACTAGATTCAGTAAGAACTGTTAATAAAACATCTTACTTTTCTAACTAGATTCAGTAAGAACTGTTAATAAAACATCTTACTTTTCTAACTAGATTCAGTAAGAACTGTTAATAAAACATCTTACTTTTCTAACTAGATTCAGTAAGAACTGTTAATAAAACATCTTACTTTTCTAACTAGATTCAGTAAGAACTGTTAATAAAACACCTTACTTTTCTAACTAGATTCAGTAAGAACTGTTAATAAAACACCTTACTTTTCTAACTAGATTCAGTAAGAACTGTTAATAAAACATCTTACTTTTCTAACTAGATTCAGTAAGAACTGTTAATAAAACACACTTACTTTTCTAACTAGATTCAGTAAGAACTGTTAATAAAACATCTTACTTTTCTAACTAGATTCAGTAAGAACTGTTAATAAAACATCTTACTTTTCTAACTAGATTCAGTAAGAACTGTTAATAAAACATCTTACTTTTCTAACTAGATTCAGTAAGAACTGTTAATAAAACACCTTACTTTTCTAACTAGATTCAGTAAGAACTGTTAATAAAACATCTTACTTTTCTAACTAGATTCAGTAAGAACTGTTAATAAAACATCTTACTTTTCTAACTAGATTCAGTAAGAACTGTTAATAAAACACCTTACTTTTCTAACTAGATTCAGTAAGAACTGTTAATAAAACATCTTACTTTTCTAACTAGATTCAGTAAGAACTGTTAATAAAACATCTTACTTTTCTAACTAGATTCAGTAAGAACTGTTAATAAAACATCTTACTTTTCTAACTAGATTCAGTAAGAACTGTTAATAAAACATCTTACTTTTCTAACTAGATTCAGTAAGAACTGTTAATAAAACATCTTACTTTTCTAACTAGATTCAGTAAGAACTGTTAATAAAACACCTTACTTTTCTAACTAGATTCAGTAAGAACTGTTAATAAAACATCTTACTTTTCTAACTAGATTCAGTAAGAACTGTTAATAAAACATCTTACTTTTCTAACTAGATTCAGTAAGAACTGTTAATAAAACATCTTACTTTTCTAACTAGATTCAGTAAGAACTGTTAATAAAACATCTTACTTTTCTAACTAGATTCAGTAAGAACTGTTAATAAAACATCTTACTTTTCTAACTAGATTCAGTAAGAACTGTTAATAAAACATCTTACTTTTCTAACTAGATTCAGTAAGAACTGTTAATAAAACATCTTACTTTTCTAACTAGATTCAGTAAGAACTGCTAATAAAACATCTTACTTTTCTAACTAGATTCAGTAAGAACTGTTAATAAAACACCTTACTTTTTAACTAGATTCAGTAAGAACTGTTAATAAAACACCTTACTTTTCTAACTAGATTCAGTAAGAACTGTTAATAAAACATCTTACTTTTCTAACTAGATTCAGTAAGAACTGTTAATAAAACACCTTACTTTTCTAACTAGATTCAGTAAGAACTGTTAATAAAACATCTTACTTTTCTAACTAGATTCAGTAAGAACTGTTAATAAAACATCTTACTTTTCTAACTAGATTCAGTAAGAACTGTTAATAAAACATCTTACTTTTCTAACTAGATTCAGTAAGAACTGTTAATAAAACATCTTACTTTTCTAACTAGATTCAGTAAGAACTGTTAATAAAACATCTTACTTTTCTAACTAGATTCAGTAAGAACTGTTAATAAAACACTTACTTTTCTAACTAGATTCAGTAAGAACTGTTAATAAAACACCTTACTTTTCTAACTAGATTCAGTAAGAACTGTTAATAAAACATCTTACTTTTCTAACTAGATTCAGTAAGAACTGTTAATAAAACATCTTACTTTTCTAACTAGATTCAGTAAGAACTGCTAATAAAACATCTTACTTTTCTAACTAGATTCAGTAAGAACTGTTAATAAAACACCTTACTTTTCTAACTAGATTCAGTAAGAACTGTTAATAAAACATCTTACTTTTCTAACTAGATTCAGTAAGAACTGTTAATAAAACATCTTACTTTTCTAACTAGATTCAGTAAGAACTGTTAATAAAACACCTTACTTTTCTAACTAGATTCAGTAAGAACTGTTAATAAAACATCTTACTTTTCTAACTAGATTCAGTAAGAACTGTTAATAAAACACCTTACTTTTCTAACTAGATTCAGTAAGAACTGTTAATAAAACATCTTACTTTTCTAACTAGATTCAGTAAGAACTGTTAATAAAACATCTTACTTTTCTAACTAGATTCAGTAAGAACTGTTAATAAAACATCTTACTTTTCTAACTAGATTCAGTAAGAACTGTTAATAAAACACCTTACTTTTCTAACTAGATTCAGTAAGAACTGTTAATAAAACTTTTCTTACTTTTCTAACTAGATTCAGTAAGAACTGTTAATAAAACATCTTACTTTTTTAACTAGTTTCAGTAAGAACTGTTAATAAAACATCTTACTTTTCTGACTAGATTCAGTAAAACTGTTAATAAAACATCTTACTTTTCTAACTAGATTCAGTAAGAACTGTTAATAAAACACCTTACTTTTCTAACTAGATTCAGTAAGAACTGTTAATAAAACACCTTACTTTTCTAACTAGATTCAGTAAGAACTGTTAATAAAACACCTTACTTTTCTAACTAGATTCAGTAAGAACTGTTAATAAAACACCTTACTTTTCTAACTAGATTCAGTAAGAACTGTTAATAAAACATCTTACTTTTCTAACTAGATTCAGTAAGAACTGTTAATAAAACATCTTACTTTTCTAACTAGATTCAGTAAGAACTGTTAATAAAACATCTTACTTTTCTAACTAGATTCAGTAAGAACTGTTAATAAAACACCTTACTTTTCTAACTAGATTCAGTAAGAACTGTTAATAAAACATCTTACTTTTCTAACTAGATTCAGTAAGAACTGTTAATAAAACACCTTACTTTTCTAACTAGATTCAGTAAGAACTGTTAATAAAACATCTTACTTTTCTAACTAGATTCAGTAAGAACTGTTAATAAAACATCTTACTTTTCTAACTAGATTCAGTAAGAACTGTTAATAAAACATCTTACTTTTCTAACTAGATTCAGTAAGAACTGTTAATAAAACATCTTACTTTTCTAACTAGATTCAGTAAGAACTGTTAATAAAACATCTTACTTTTCTAACTAGATTCAGTAAGAACTAATAAAACACCTTACTTTTCTAACTAGATTCAGTAAGAACTGTTAATAAAACATCTTACTTTTCTAACTAGATTCAGTAAGAACTGTTAATAAAACATCTTACTTTTCTAACTAGATTCAGTAAGAACTGTTAATAAAACATCTTACTTTTCTAACTAGATTCAGTAAGAACTGTTAATAAAACATCTTACTTTTCTAACTAGATTCAGTAAGAACTGTTAATAAAACATCTTACTTTTCTAACTAGATTCAGTAAGAACTGTTAATAAAACACCTTACTTTTCTAACTAGATTCAGTAAGAACTGTTAATAAAACATCTTACTTTTCTAACTAGATTCAGTAAGAACTGTTAATAAAAAACACTAGATTCAGTAAGAACTGTTAATAAAACATCTTACTTTTCTAACTAGATTCAGTAAGAACTGTTAATAAAACATCTTACTTTTCTAACTAGATTCAGTAAGAACTGTTAATAAAACACTCTTACTTTTCTAACTAGATTCAGTAAGAACTGTTAATAAAACACCTTACTTTTCTAACTAGATTCAGTAAGAACTGTTAATAAAACACCTTACTTTTCTAACTAGATTCAGTAAGAACTAATAAAACACCTTACTTTTCTAACTAGATTCAGTAAGAACTGTTAATAAAACACCTTACTTTTCTAACTAGATTCAGTAAGAACTGTTAATAAAACACCTTACTTTTCTAACTAGATTCAGTAAGAACTGTTAATAAAACATCTTACTTTTCTAACTAGATTCAGTAAGAACTGTTAATAAAACACCTTACTTACTTTTCTAACTAGATTCAGTAAGAACTGTTAATAAAACATCTTACTTTTCTAACTAGATTCAGTAAGAACTGTTAATAAAACATCTTACTTTTCTAACTAGATTCAGTAAGAACTGTTAATAAAACACCTTACTTTTCTAACTAGATTCAGTAAGAACTGTTAATAAAACACCTTACTTTTCTAACTAGATTCAGTAAGAACTGTTAATAAAACACCTTACTTTTCTAACTAGATTCAGTAAGAACTGTTAATAAAACATCTTACTTTTCTAACTAGATTCAGTAAGAACTGTTAATAAAACATCTTACTTTTCTAACTAGATTCAGTAAGAACTGTTAATAAAACAGTAAGAACTTACTTTTCTAACTAGATTCAGTAAGAACTGTTAATAAAACATCTTACTTTTCTAACTAGATTCAGTAAGAACTGTTAATAAAACACCTTACTTTTCTAACTAGATTCAGTAAGAACTGTTAATAAAACTACCTTACTTTTCTAACTAGATTCAGTAAGAACTGTTAATAAAACATCTTACTTTTCTAACTAGATTCAGTAAGAACTGTTAATAAAACACCTTACTTTTCTAACTAGATTCAGTAAGAACTGTTAATAAAACATCTTACTTTTCTAACTAGATTCAGTAAGAACTGTTAATAAAACATCTTACTTTTCTAACTAGATTCAGTAAGAACTGTTAATAAAACATCTTACTTTTCTAACTAGATTCAGTAAGAACTGTTAATAAAACATCTTACTTTTCTAACTAGATTCAGTAAGAACTGTTAATAAAACACCTTACTTTTCTAACTAGATTCAGTAAGAACTGTTAATAAAACACCTTACTTTTCTAACTAGATTCAGTAAGAACTGTTAATAAAACATCTTACTTTTCTAACTAGATTCAGTAAGAACTGTTAATAAAACACCTTACTTTTCTAACTAGATTCAGTAAGAACTGTTAATAAAACATCTTACTTTTCTAACTAGATTCAGTAAGAACTGTTAATAAAACATCTTACTTTTCTAACTAGATTCAGTAAGAACTGTTAATAAAACACCTTACTTTTCTAACTAGATTCAGTAAGAACTGTTAATAAAACATCTTACTTTTCTAACTAGATTCAGTAAGAACTGTTAATAAAACACCTTACTTTCTAACTAGATTCAGTAAGAACTGTTAATAAAACATCTTACTTTTCTAACTAGATTCAGTAAGAACTGTTAATAAAACATCTTACTTTTCTAACTAGATTCAGTAAGAACTGTTAATAAAACACCTTACTTTTCTAACTAGATTCAGTAAGAACTGTTAATAAAACATCTTACTTTTCTAACTAGATTCAGTAAGAACTGTTAATAAAACATCTTACTTTTCTAACTAGATTCAGTAAGAACTGTTAATAAAACATCTTACTTTTCTAACTAGATTCAGTAAGAACTGTTAATAAAACACCTTACTTTTCTAACTAGATTCAGTAAGAACTGTTAATAAAACATCTTACTTTTCTAACTAGATTCAGTAAGAACTGTTAATAAAACACCTTACTTTTCTAACTAGATTCAGTAAGAACTGTTAATAAAACATCTTACTTTTCTAACTAGATTCAGTAAGAACTGTTAATAAAACATCTTACTTTTCTAACTAGATTCAGTAAGAACTGTTAATAAAACATCTTACTTTTCTAACTAGATTCAGTAAGAACTGTTAATAAAACATCTTACTTTTCTAACTAGATTCAGTAAGAACTGTTAATAAAACATCTTACTTTTCTAACTAGATTCAGTAAGAACTGTTAATAAAACATCTTACTTTTCTAACTAGATTCAGTAAGAACTGTTAATAAAACATCTTACTTTTCTAACTAGATTCAGTAAGAACTGTTAATAAAACACCTTACTTTTCTAACTAGATTCAGTAAGAACTGTTAATAAAACACCTTACTTTTCTAACTAGATTCAGTAAGAACTGTTAATAAAACACCTTACTTTTCTAACTAGATTCAGTAAGAACTGTTAATAAAACACCTTACTTTTCTAACTAGATTCAGTAAGAACTGTTAATTCTTACTTTTCTAACTAGATTCAGTAAGAACTAATAAAACACTTTTTCTAACTAGATTCAGTAAGAACTGTTAATAAAACATCTTACTTTTCTAACTAGATTCAGTAAGAACTGTTAATAAAACATCTTACTTTTCTAACTAGATTCAGTAAGAACTGTTAATAAAACATCTTACTTTTCTAACTAGATTCAGTAAGAACTGTTAATAAAACACCTTACTTTTCTAACTAGATTCAGTAAGAACTGTTAATAAAACATCTTACTTTTCTAACTAGATTCAGTAAGAACTGTTAATAAAACATCTTACTTTTCTAACTAGATTCAGTAAGAACTGCTAATAAAACATCTTACTTTTCTAACTAGATTCAGTAAGAACTGTTAATAAAACACCTTACTTTTCTAACTAGATTCAGTAAGAACTGTTAATAAAACACCTTACTTTTCTAACTAGATTCAGTAAGAACTGTTAATAAAACATCTTACTTTTCTAACTAGATTCAGTAAGAACTGTTAATAAAACATCTTACTTTTCTAACTAGATTCAGTAAGAACTGTTAATAAAACATCTTACTTTTCTAACTAGATTCAGTAAGAACTGTTAATAAAACATCTTACTTTTCTAACTAGATTCAGTAAGAACTGTTAATAAAACATCTTACTTTTCTAACTAGATTCAGTAAGAACTGTTAATAAAACATCTTACTTTTCTAACTAGATTCAGTAAGAACTGTTAATAAAACACCTTACTTTTCTAACTAGATTCAGTAAGAACTGTTAATAAAACACCTTACTTTTCTAACTAGATTCAGTAAGAACTGTTAATAAAACACCTTACTTTTCTAACTAGATTCAGTAAGAACTGTTAATAAAACACCTTACTTTTCTAACTAGATTCAGTAAGAACTGTTAATAAAACATCTTACTTTTCTAACTAGATTCAGTAAGAACTGTTAATAAAACACCTTACTTTTCTAACTAGATTCAGTAAGAACTGTTAATAAAACATCTTACTTTTCTAACTAGATTCAGTAAGAACTGTTAATAAAACATCTTACTTTTCTAACTAGATTCAGTAAGAACTGTTAATAAAACATCTTACTTTTCTAACTAGATTCAGTAAGAACTGTTAATAAAACACCTTACTTTTCTAACTAGATTCAGTAAGAACTGTTAATAAAACATCTTACTTTTCTAACTAGATTCAGTAAGAACTGTTAATAAAACACCTTACTTTTCTAACTAGATTCAGTAAGAACTGTTAATAAAACACTTACTTTTCTAACTAGATTCAGTAAGAACTGTTAATAAAACAACTTACTTTTCTAACTAGATCAGTAAGAACTGTTAATAAAACCTTACTTTTCTAACTAGATTCAGTAAGAACTGTTAATAAAACATCTTACTTTTCTAACTAGATTCAGTAACAACTGTTAATAAAACACCTTACTTTTCTAACTAGATTCAGTAAGAACTGTTAATAAAACACTTCTTACTTTTCTAACTAGATTCAGTAAGAACTGTTAATAAAACACATCTTACTTTTCTAACTAGATTCAGTAAGAACTGTTAATAAAACATCTTACTTTTCTAACTAGATTCAGTAAGAACTGTTAATAAAACATCTTACTTTTCTAACTAGATTCAGTAAGAACTGTTAATAAAACACCTTACTTTTCTAACTAGATTCAGTAAGAACTGTTAATAAAACATCTTACTTTTCTAACTAGATTCAGTAAGAACTGTTAATAAAACATCTTACTTTTCTAACTAGATTCAGTAAGAACTGTTAATAAAACATCTTACTTTTCTAACTAGATTCAGTAAGAACTGTTAATAAAACATCTTACTTTTCTAACTAGATTCAGTAAGAACTGTTAATAAAACACCTTACTTTTCTAACTAGATTCAGTAAGAACTGTTAATAAAACACCTTACTTTTCTAACTAGATTCAGTAAGAACTGTTAATAAAACATCTTACTTTTCTAACTAGATTCAGTAAGAACTGTTAATAAAACACCTTACTTTTCTAACTAGATTCAGTAAGAACTGCTAATAAAACATCTTACTTTTCTAACTAGATTCAGTAAGAACTGTTAATAAAACACCTTACTTTTCTAACTAGATTCAGTAAGAACTGTTAATAAAACATCTTACTTTTCTAACTAGATTCAGTAAGAACTGTTAATAAAACATCTTACTTTTCTAACTAGATTCAGTAAGAACTGTTAATAAAACACCTTACTTTTCTAACTAGATTCAGTAAGAACTGTTAATAAAACATCTTACTTTTCTAACTAGATTCAGTAAGAACTGTTAATAAAACATCTTACTTTTCTAACTAGATTCAGTAAGAACTGTTAATAAAACATCTTACTTTTCTAACTAGATTCAGTAAGAACTGTTAATAAAACATCTTACTTTTCTAACTAGATTCAGTAAGAACTGTTAATAAAACATCTTACTTTTCTAACTAGATTCAGTAAGAACTGTTAATAAAACATCTTACTTTTCTAACTAGATTCAGTAAGAACTGTTAATAAAACATCTTACTTTTCTAACTAGATTCAGTAAGAACTGTTAATAAAACACCTTACTTTTCTAACTAGATTCAGTAAGAACTGTTAATAAAACATCTTACTTTTCTAACTAGATTCAGTAAGAACTGTTAATAAAACACCTTACTTTTCTAACTAGATTCAGTAAGAACTGTTAATAAAACACCTTACTTTTCTAACTAGATTCAGTAAGAACTGTTAATAAAACACCTTACTTTTCTAACTAGATTCAGTAAGAACTGTTAATAAAACATCTTACTTTTCTAACTAGATTCAGTAAGAACTGTTAATAAAACATCTTACTTTTCTAACTAGATTCAGTAAGAACTGTTAATAAAACATCTTACTTTTCTAACTAGATTCAGTAAGAACTGTTAATAAAACATCTTACTTTTCTAACTAGATTCAGTAAGAACTGTTAATAAAACATCTTACTTTTCTAACTAGATTCAGTAAGAACTGTTAATAAAACATCTTACTTTTCTAACTAGATTCAGTAAGAACTGTTAATAAAACATCTTACTTTTCTAACTAGATTCAGTAAGAACTGTTAATAAAACACCTTACTTTTCTAACTAGATTCAGTAAGAACTGTTAATAAAACATCTTACTTTTCTAACTAGATTCAGTAAGAACTGTTAATAAAACACCTTACTTTTCTAACTAGATTCAGTAAGAACTGTTAATAAAACACCTTACTTTTCTAACTAGATTCACCTAATAAAACACCTTTTTCTAACTAGATTCAGTAAGAACTGTTAATAAAACACCTTACTTTTCTAACTAGATTCAGTAAGAACTGTTAATAAAACATCTTACTTTTCTAACTAGATTCAGTAAGAACTGTTAATAAAACATCTTACTTTTCTAACTAGATTCAGTAAGAACTGTTAATAAAACATCTTACTTTTCTAACTAGATTCAGTAAGAACTGTTAATAAAACATCTTACTTTTCTAACTAGATTCAGTAAGAACTGTTAATAAAACATCTTACTTTTCTAACTAGATTCAGTAAGAACTGTTAATAAAACATCTTACTTTTCTAACTAGATTCAGTAAGAACTGTTAATAAAACATCTTACTTTTCTAACTAGATTCAGTAAGAACTGTTAATAAAACACCTTACTTTTCTAACTAGATTCAGTAAGAACTGTTAATAAAACATCTTACTTTTCTAACTAGATTCAGTAAGAACTGTTAATAAAACACCTTACTTTTCTAACTAGATTCAGTAAGAACTGTTAATAAAACACCATCTTACTTTTCTAACTAGATTCAGTAAGAACTGTTAATAAAACATCTTACTTTTCTAACTAGATTCAGTAAGAACTGTTAATAAAACATCTTACTTTTCTAACTAGATTCAGTAAGAACTGTTAATAAAACATCTTACTTTTCTAACTAGATTCAGTAAGAACTGTTAATAAAACATCTTACTTTTCTAACTAGATTCAGTAAGAACTGTTAATAAAACATCTTACTTTTCTAACTAGATTCAGTAAGAACTGTTAATAAAACACCTTACTTTTCTAACTAGATTCAGTAAGAACTGTTAATAAAACACCTTACTTTTCTAACTAGATTCAGTAAGAACTGTTAATAAAACACCTTACTTTTCTAACTAGATTCAGTAAGAACTGTTAATAAAACACCTTACTTTTCTAACTAGATTCAGTAAGAACTGTTAATAAAACATCTTACTTTTCTAACTAGATTCAGTAAGAACTGTTAATAAAACATCTTACTTTTCTAACTAGATTCAGTAAGAACTGTTAATAAAACACCTTACTTTTCTAACTAGATTCAGTAAGAACTGTTAATAAAACATCTTACTTTTCTAACTAGATTCAGTAAGAACTGTTAATAAAACATCTTACTTTTCTAACTAGATTCAGTAAGAACTGTTAATAAAACATCTTACTTTTCTAACTAGATTCAGTAAGAACTGTTAATAAAACATCTTACTTTTCTAACTAGATTCAGTAAGAACTGTTAATAAAACATCTTACTTTTCTAACTAGATTCAGTAAGAACTGTTAATAAAACACCTTACTTTTCTAACTAGATTCAGTAAGAACTGTTAATAAAACATCTTACTTTTCTAACTAGATTCAGTAAGAACTGTTAATAAAACACCTTACTTTTCTAACTAGATTCAGTAAGAACTGTTAATAAAACACCTTACTTTTCTAACTAGATTCAGTAAGAACTGTTAATAAAACATCTTACTTTTCTAACTAGATTCAGTAAGAACTGTTAATAAAACACCTTACTTTTCTAACTAGATTCAGTAAGAACTGTTAATAAAACATCTTACTTTTCTAACTAGATTCAGTAAGAACTGTTAATAAAACATCTTACTTTTCTAACTAGATTCAGTAAGAACTGTTAATAAAACATCTTACTTTTCTAACTAGATTCAGTAAGAACTGTTAATAAAACATCTTACTTTTCTAACTAGATTCAGTAAGAACTGTTAATAAAACATCTTACTTTTCTAACTAGATTCAGTAAGAACTGTTAATACCTTACTTTTCTAAAGACAGTAAGAACTTATCTTACTTTTCTAACTAGATTCAGTAAGAACTGCTAATAAAACATCTTACTTTTCTAACTAGATTCAGTAAGAACTGTTAATAAAACATCTTACTTTTCTAACTAGATTCAGTAAGAACTGTTAATAAAACATCTTACTTTTCTAACTAGATTCAGTAAGAACTGTTAATAAAACACCTTACTTTTCTAACTAGATTCAGTAAGAACTGTTAATAAAACATCTTACTTTTCTAACTAGATTCAGTAAGAACTGTTAATAAAACACCTTACTTTTCTAACTAGATTCAGTAAGAACTGTTAATAAAACACCTTACTTTTCTAACTAGATTCAGTAAGAACTGTTAATAAAACATCTTACTTTTCTAACTAGATTCAGTAAGAACTGTTAATAAAACATCTTACTTTTCTAACTAGATTCAGTAAGAACTGTTAATAAAACACCTTACTTTTCTAACTAGATTCAGTAAGAACTGTTAATAAAACATCTTACTTTTCTAACTAGATTCAGTAAGAACTGTTAATAAAACACCTTACTTTTCTAACTAGATTCAGTAAGAACTGTTAATAAAACACCTTACTTTTCTAACTAGATTCAGTAAGAACTGTTAATAAAACATCTTACTTTTCTAACTAGATTCAGTAAGAACTGTTAATAAAACATCTTACTTTTCTAACTAGATTCAGTAAGAACTGTTAATAAAACACCTTACTTTTCTAACTAGATTCAGTAAGAACTGTTAATAAAACACCTTACTTTTCTAACTAGATTCAGTAAGAACTGTTAATAAAACACTTACTTTTCTAACTAGATTCAGTAAGAACTGCTAATAAAACATCTTACTTTTCTAACTAGATTCAGTAAGAACTGTTAATAAAACACCTTACTTTTCTAACTAGATTCAGTAAGAACTGTTAATAAAACATCTTACTTTTCTAACTAGATTCAGTAAGAACTGTTAATAAAACATCTTACTTTTCTAACTAGATTCAGTAAGAACTGTTAATAAAACATCTTACTTTTCTAACTAGATTCAGTAAGAACTGTTAATAAAACACCTTACTTTTCTAACTAGATTCAGTAAGAACTGTTAATAAAACACCTTACTTTTCTAACTAGATTCAGTAAGAACTGTTAATAAAACATCTTACTTTTCTAACTAGATTCAGTAAGAACTGTTAATAAAACATCTTACTTTTCTAACTAGATTCAGTAAGAACTGTTAATAAAACATCTTACTTTTCTAACTAGATTCAGTAAGAACTGTTAATAAAACACCTTACTTTTCTAACTAGATTCAGTAAGAACTGTTAATAAAACACCTTACTTTTCTAACTAGATTCAGTAAGAACTGTTAATAAAACACCTTACTTTTCTAACTAGATTCAGTAAGAACTGTTAATAAAACACCTTACTTTTCTAACTAGATTCAGTAAGAACTGTTAATAAAACATCTTACTTTTCTAACTAGATTCAGTAAGAACTGTTAATAAAACATCTTACTTTTCTAACTAGATTCAGTAAGAACTGTTAATAAAACA
Source organism: Tachypleus tridentatus (assembly GCF_004210375.1). Lineage (NCBI taxonomy): Eukaryota > Metazoa > Arthropoda > Merostomata > Xiphosura > Limulidae > Tachypleus > Tachypleus tridentatus. The sequence goes on from NC_134826.1 coordinate 134,493,538, forward strand.
TCTTACTTTTCTAACTAGATTCAGTAAGAACTGTTAATAATAAAACATTCTTACTTTTCTAACTAGATTCAGTAAGAACTGCTAATAAAACATCTTACTTTTCTAACTAGATTCAGTAAGAACTGTTAATAAAACATCTTACTTTTCTAACTAGATTCAGTAAGAACTGTTAATAAAACACCTTACTTTTCTAACTAGATTCAGTAAGAACTGTTAATAAAACATCTTACTTTTCTAACTAGATTCAGTAAGAACTGTTAATAAAACATCTTACTTTTCTAACTAGATTCAGTAAGAACTGTTAATAAAACATCTTACTTTTCTAACTAGATTCAGTAAGAACTGTTAATAAAACATCTTACTTTTCTAACTAGATTCAGTAAGAACTGTTAATAAAACATCTTACTTTTCTAACTAGATTCAGTAAGAACTGTTAATAAAACACCTTACTTTTCTAACTAGATTCAGTAAGAACTGTTAATAAAACACCTTACTTTTCTAACTAGATTCAGTAAGAACTGTTAATAAAACATCTTACTTTTCTAACTAGATTCAGTAAGAACTGTTAATAAAACATCTTACTTTTCTAACTAGATTCAGTAAGAACTGTTAATAAAACACCTTACTTTTCTAACTAGATTCAGTAAGAACTGTTAATAAAACATCTTACTTTTCTAACTAGATTCAGTAAGAACTGTTAATAAAACATCTTACTTTTCTAACTAGATTCAGTAAGAACTGTTAATAAAACATCTTACTTTTCTAACTAGATTCAGTAAGAACTGTTAATAAAACATCTTACTTTTCTAACTAGATTCAGTAAGAACTGTTAATAAAACATCTTACTTTTCTAACTAGATTCAGTAAGAACTGTTAATAAAACATCTTACTTTTCTAACTAGATTCAGTAAGAACTGTTAATAAAACACTGTTAATTACTTTTCTAACTAGATTCAGTAAGAACTGTTAATAAAACACCTTACTTTTCTAACTAGATTCAGTAAGAACTGTTAATAAAACACCTTACTTTTCTAACTAGATTCAGTAAGAACTGTTAATAAAACATCTTACTTTTCTAACTAGATTCAGTAAGAACTGTTAATAAAACATCTTACTTTTCTAACTAGATTCAGTAAGAACTGTTAATAAAACATCTTACTTTTCTAACTAGATTCAGTAAGAACTGTCAATAAAAACTTAATAAGAACTGTTAAAACATCTTACTTTTCTAACTAGATTCAGTAAGAACTGTTAATAAAACATCTTACTTTTCTAACTAGATTCAGTAAGAACTGTTAATAAAACATCTTACTTTTCTAACTAGATTCAGTAAGAACTGTTAATAAAACACCTTACTTTTCTAACTAGATTCAGTAAGAACTGTTAATAAAACATCTTACTTTTCTAACTAGATTCAGTAAGAACTGTTAATAAAACATCTTACTTTTCTAACTAGATTCAGTAAGAACTGTTAATAAAACATCTTACTTTTCTAACTAGATTCAGTAAGAACTGTTAATAAAACACCTTACTTTTCTAACTAGATTCAGTAAGAACTGTTAATAAAACATCTTACTTTTCTAACTAGATTCAGTAAGAACTGTTAATAAAACACCTTACTTTTCTAACTAGATTCAGTAAGAACTGTTAATAAAACATCTTACTTTTCTAATAAGAACTGTTAATAAAACATCTTACTTTTCTAACTAGATTCAGTAAGAACTGTTAATAAAACATCTTACTTTTCTAACTAGATTCAGTAAGAACTTCTTACTTTTCTAACTAGATTCAGTAAGAACTGTTAATAAAACATCTTACTTTTCTAACTAGATTCAGTAAGAACTGTTAATAAAACATCTTACTTTTCTAACTAGATTCAGTAAGAACTGTTAATAAAACATCTTACTTTTCTAACTAGATTCAGTAAGAACTGTTAATAAAACATCTTACTTTTCTAACTAGATTCAGTAAGAACTGTTAATAAAACATCTTACTTTTCTAACTAGATTCAGTAAGAACTGCTAATAAAACATCTTACTTTTCTAACTAGATTCAGTAAGAACTGTTAATAAAACATCTTACTTTTCTAACTAGATTCAGTAAGAACTGTTAATAAAACACCTTACTTTTCTAACTAGATTCAGTAAGAACTGTTAATAAAACACCTTACTTTTCTAACTAGATTCAGTAAGAACTGTTAATAAAACATCTTACTTTTCTAACTAGATTCAGTAAGAACTGTTAATAAAACATCTTACTTTTCTAACTAGATTCAGTAAGAACTGTTAATAAAACATCTTACTTTTCTAACTAGATTCAGTAAGAACTGTTAATAAAACATCTTACTTTTCTAACTAGATTCAGTAAGAACTGTTAATAAAACATCTTACTTTTCTAACTAGATTCAGTAAGAACTGTTAATAAAACATCTTACTTTTCTAACTAGATTCAGTAAGAACTGTTAATAAAACACTTTCCTTTTCTAACTAGATTCAGTAAGAACTGTTAATAAAACACCTTACTTTTCTAACTAGATTCAGTAAGAACTGTTAATAAAACACCTTACTTTTCTAACTAGATTCAGTAAGAACTGTTAATAAAACACCTTACTTTTCTAACTAGATTCAGTAAGAACTGTTAATAAAACACCTTACTTTTCTAACTAGATTCAGTAAGAACTGTTAATAAAACATCTTACTTTTCTAACTAGATTCAGTAAGAACTGTTAATAAAACACCTTACTTTTCTAACTAGATTCAGTAAGAACTGTTAATAAAACATCTTACTTTTCTAACTAGATTCAGTAAGAACTGTTAATAAAACACCTTACTTTTCTAACTAGATTCAGTAAGAACTGTTAATAAAACATCTTACTTTTCTAACTAGATTCAGTAAGAACTGTTAATAAAACATCTTACTTTTCTAACTAGATTCAGTAAGAACTGTTAATAAAACACTTTACTTGTCTAACTAGATTCAGTTAATCAAACACTTTACTTTTCTAACTAGATTAATATAAACATCTTACTTTTCTAACTAGATTCAGTAAGAACTGTTAATAAAACATCTTACTTTTCTAACTAGATTCAGTAAGAACTGTTAATAAAACATCTTACTTTTCTAACTAGATTCAGTAAGAACTGTTAATAAAACACCTTACTTTTCTAACTAGATTCAGTAAGAACTGTTAATAAAACACCTTACTTTTCTAACTAGATTCAGTAAGAACTGTTAATAAAACACCTTACTTTTCTAACTAGATTCAGTAAGAACTGTTAATAAAACACCTTACTTTTCTAACTAGATTCAGTAAGAACTGTTAATAAAACATCTTACTTTTCTAACTAGATTCAGTAAGAACTGCTAATAAAACATCTTACTTTTCTAACTAGATTCAGTAAGAACTTACTTTTCTAACTAGATTCAGTAAGAACTGTTAATAAAACATCTTACTTTTCTAACTAGATTCAGTAAGAACTGTCTAATAAAACACCTTACTTTTCTAACTAGATTCAGTAAGAACTGCTAATAAAACACCTTACTTTTCTAACTAGATTCAGTAAGAACTGCTAATAAAACACCTTACTTTTCTAACTAGATTCAGTAAGAACTGTAATAAAACACCTTACTTTTCTAACTAGATTCAGTAAGAACTGCTAATAAAACACCTTACTTTTCTAACTAGATTCAGTAAGAACTGCTAATAAAACATCTTACTTTTCTAACTAGATTCAGTAAGAACTGCTAATAAAACATCTTACTTTTCTAACTAGATTCAGTAAGAACTGTTAATAAAACATCTTACTTTTCTAACTAGATTCAGTAAGAACTGTTAATAAAACACTTACTTTTCTAACTAGATTCAGTAAGAACTGTTAATAAAACATCTTACTTTTCTAACTAGATTAAGTAAGAACTGTCAATAAAACACTTTACTTGTCTAACTAGATTCAGTTAATCAAACACTTTACTTTTCTAACTAGATTCTATAAGAACTGCTAATAAAACACCTTACTTTTCTAACTAGATTCAGTAAGAACTGTTAATAAAACACCTTACTTTTCTAACTAGATTCAGTAAGAACTGTTAATAAAACATCTTACTTTTCTAACTAGATTCAGTAAGAACTGTTAATAAAACATCTTACTTTTCTAACTAGATTCAGTAAGAACTGTTAATAAAACATCTTACTTTTCTAACTAGATTCAGTAAGAACTGTTAATAAAACATCTTACTTTTCTAACTAGATTCAGTAAGAACTGTTAATAAAACATCTTACTTTTCTAACTAGATTCAGTAAGAACTGTTAATAAAACATCTTACTTTTCTAACTAGATTCAGTAAGAACTGTTAATAAAACATCTTACTTTTCTAACTAGATTCAGTAAGAACTGTTAATAAAACACCTTACTTTTCTAACTAGATTCAGTAAGAACTGTTAATAAAACACCTTACTTTTCTAACTAGATTCAGTAAGAACTGTTAATAAAACACCTTACTTTTCTAACTAGATTCAGTAAGAACTGTTAATAAAACATCTTACTTTTCTAACTAGATTCAGTAAGAACTGTTAATAAAACACCTTACTTTTCTAACTAGATTCAGTAAGAACTGTTAATAAAACATCTTACTTTTCTAACTAGATTCAGTAAGAACTGTTAATAAAACATCTTACTTTTCTAACTAGATTCAGTAAGAACTGTTAATAAAACATCTTACTTTTCTAACTAGATTCAGTAAGAACAGTTAATATAACACCTTACTTTTCTGACTAGATGATAAACTAGATAATTCTAACTAGATTCAAGAAGAACTGCTAATAAAACACCTTACTTTTCTAACTAGATTCAGTAAGAACTGTTAATAAAACATCTTACTTTTCTAACTAGATTCAGTAAGAACTGTTAATAAAACATCTTACTTTTCTAACTAGATTCAGTAAGAACTGTTAATAAAACACCTTACTTTTCTAACTAGATTCAGTAAGAACTGTTAATAAAACATCTTACTTTTCTAACTAGATTCAGTAAGAACTGTTAATAAAACATCTTACTTTTCTAACTAGATTCAGTAAGAACTGTTAATAAAACACCTTACTTTTCTAACTAGATTCAGTAAGAACTGTTAATAAAACATCTTACTTTTCTAACTAGATTCAGTAAGAACTGTTAATAAAACATCTTACTTTTCTAACTAGATTCAGTAAGAACTGTTAATAAAACATCTTACTTTTCTAACTAGATTCAGTAAGAACTGTTAATAAAACATCTTACTTTTCTAACTAGATTCAGTAAGAACTGCTAATAAAACATCTTACTTTTCTAACTAGATTCAGTAAGAACTGCTAATAAAACATCTTACTTTTCTAACTAGATTCAGTAAGAACTGCTAATAAAACATCTTACTTTTCTAACTAGATTCAGTAAGAACTGCTAATAAAACATCTTACTTTTCTAACTAGATTCAGTAAGAACTGCTAATAAAACACCTTACTTTTCTAACTAGATTCAGTAAGAACTGCTAATAAAACATCTTACTTTTCTAACTAGATTCAGTAAGAACTGCTAATAAAACATCTTACTTTTCTAACTAGATTCAGTAAGAACTGCTAATAAAACATCTTACTTTTCTAACTAGATTCAGTAAGAACTGCTAATAAAACATCTTACTTTTCTAACTAGATTCAGTAAGAAGTAAAACACCTTACTTTTCTGACTAACTGCTAATAAAACATCTTACTTTTTAACTAGATTCAGTTTGCTAACAAAGCACCTTACTTTTCTAAGTACTTCCTATGAGAGTAAGAACTTTCAATAAAACACGTTAATATTTTATAAAAAATAGTTTAAACTGCTATTTAATCGCTTTAGATTTCTATCTGTATCCCAGTCTGAGCTGCTAATAAAATACGCTCTCTATCTAGTCAAAGCTTCTAATAAAACCAAATTAATTGTATTTCCAGATTCTTTTAAAGCTAACAATAAAATACGTTAATTAACTATTGAATACGGTCGAGACAGTTAAGTGTCAGCTTATTTTACGGATGCAGTGAGAACTGCCATTTTGAGGTATTAGTTTTATTTTCAGATCTAGTCACATAAACTAAATAATTATTTTCTATATTAAGTCAAAGTTATCAGTTAAGACATAATGTTAAAAAAAAAACAACTTCTGATCTCACTTATGTGCAAATCATGTGGAAAAAAAACGGCCAGTAAATCATAAGATTTTTCCTACCAAAATTTCTAAATCACTCAATTTCGTCAACTAACTGTTGTTGTTTTTTAGTGTTCAACTTCTTAATTTTCATCTGCGAAGGTAAGAAAAAGGCGGTATCTTTAGTGAATGAAAAATAACCGAGTTGAAATGCTAACGGTTTTCCTACAAAATAGGCCTAATTATTTACTTCGTTATCTAAACTAAAACCTCTCTTTTTTGTCGACTGTCTGAGAACAAGGCGTAATTGAATCAGACCTAGTCTTCTGAGATCTCTAAAGAGGAGTGACATTCCCTGGACTCCTCTTCCAAATAGTTGCCATGGAGATTAGCTCAAACATGTTGCGCAACTGGTAAGTAGTTTCCCATACGTGGCTAATTTAGTAACAGTAATTAAATTTTTTTTTTTAAAATAAACTTATTCGCAGAGAAATGTTGCGTTACATACGATGTTAATCAGGCAGGTGGTGGTAGCATTGCCTGTAATAGGAATGGCTCTGATTGCTCATCGAAAAAGTATTTGAAATATCTTCTCAATAGATCAACAGGACTTTACAACACTATACAGTGTTACTTTTATAAAAACAAAACGGGATGGAAGAGCTATTTACATTATCCCTACACAGGCAAAAATCACAGTTGAATATAATCCTTTATGTTTTTTATGTTAACGTTCTAGTAGATAGTCATGTGAGGCTTATAAAATGCCATCCTTACTGACTTGTTTGCATTGTTTCTGAATAATTGATATTAGCCATCCAATAATCTAATTCATTTTGTGAGAAGATTTTACTTGAACTGTGAACCAGTCTTCGTTCACTAATGAGATACTGTGTTTCTCTGGTTTTTACCTCGTCAGTAAGTCATGTTATATCGTTACAACAAACTTCAGGCAAATAGTTTTCTTTTAGCAGAAACTACCAGAACCATGCGACTAAACATTGCGCAATTAATAGTCATAGTGTGAACAGCAAGTCACTGAAAATACGGTTAAAATATTTAACAGTTTAGTATTTTTATTTATTTAGAGAGATAAACGTCACAAACGAGTTATTTTTAACATGAAAACTGAATATCTGTTTCAGCTGATTGTATTACTGCGAAGAGTTTATTTGTTATTTCAGACACAAGGATACGATTTGGAAGTTATTGGTAAATTACCCATGTGATTATCCAATAACAATAAAAGGTTTTAGTTCTTAGTGGTTCTGAATAGTGTTTCGTGAAATATGAATCTCATTTTCAAGTTCCACGTGGTTCAATTTGTCAGTGGCGTCATTTGTTCTACAAGTTTCTTACTACGAGGCTTAGGGACTTTATAAATTACGTTATGTAACTTTAAACAACGTGACTCAACAATAAAGAACTTGACATTGTCCGGTTAACACTGTGATTCAACCGACAACAATGAATACTTGATACCACGAAGGAAGACCTTAAGTATGTAAATACACACTCAATTTATTAAATAAACTAAGATCCTTTTGACATCTATTACAAAGATAGTGCTAAAACACAACTGATCTGCAGTACAGAGCTGGTACAACATGGATGTGCAAATTGACACAATGATGATGTGGACCTTATAAAATGATCGTTTTTTTTCCTACAGATGTATAAATGTATACATGCGGAAACCACTTAAAAAAAAGAACGACCATAGGTGGTACCAAAGAAATAATCGTTGAAATTTCATGTAGAGCTACTTACTAACAGAACTGCTACAACTACCCGAAGTGCTACTAACAGAACTGCTATTAGTAAGGACTGCTACAAAACCCAAATTATTATAAGTAGGATTATTACAACCCAAAGTTCTATAAGTAGGACTGTTATAACCCAAAGTTCTATATGTATGATTGTTGTAACCCAGAGTTCTATAACTAGGATTGTTAGAACTACCTAAAGTTCTGTAAGTAAGATTTTTATAACCTAAAGTTCTATAAGTAGGATTATTATAACCCAGAGTTCAATAACTAGGATTTATATAACCTAAAATTCAATAAGTAAAATTACTGTACCCAGAGTTCTATAAGTAGTATTGTTAAAACTACCTAAAGTTCTGTAAGTAGGATTTTTAAAACCTATAGTTCTATAAGTATGATTGTTGTAACCCAGAGTTCAATAACTAGGATATATACAACCTAAAATTCTATAAGTAGGATTATTATACCCAGAGTTCTATAAGTAGGATTGTTAAAACTACCTAAAGTTCTGTAAGTAGGATTTTTAAAACCTATAGTTCTATAAGTATGATTGTTGTAACCCAGAGTTCAATTACAAGGATATATACAACCTAAAATTCTATAAGTAGGATTATTATAATCCAGAGTTCTATAAGTAGGATTGTTAAAACTACCTAAAGTTCTGTAAGTAGGATTTTTAAAACCTATAGTTCTATAAGTATGATTGTTGTAACCCAGAGTTCAATTACAAGGATTTATACAACCTAAAATTCTATAAGTAGGATTATTATAATCCAGAGTTCTATAAGTAGGATTGTTAAAACTACCTAAAGTTCTGTAAATAGGATTTTTAAAACCTATAGTTCTATAAGTATGATTGTTGTAACTCAGAGTTCTATAAGTAGGGTTGCTAGAAATGCCTAAAGTTCTGTAAGTACAATTGTTAAAACCCAAAGTTCTGTAAGTAGGATTGTTAAAACCCAAAGTTCTGTAAGTACAATTGTTAAAACCCAAAGTTCTGTAAGTACAATTGTTAAAACCCAAAGTTCTGTAAGTAGGATTGTTACAACTACCCAGAGTTCTATAAGTAAGATCGTAACAACTATCTAAAGTTCTATAAGTATGACTGCTATAACCCAATTTTCTATAACTAGGACTGTTACCACTATCCACGGTTATCACTTGAACATAAAAAAAAATTTTCAACATTTCGTGACGCTCGCCACTGATGAAAGTACATTTTGAAAATCTATCTGTGTCTGGGGTTTATCATGCCCTGGCTTGTCTGGAATCTGTTGTTCAATTATACAGAAAGCGTAATGAATACTTGATGTGACCTTTGTTTATGATATTGTGTTCGTGGTGTTTACCTTTTAATAAACGTATCAACTGATAAAGCTGCAGGAGAAATAGCTCTCCTTTTACTGGTAAAGTTAAAACAAGGTTCGACCTTCACGTGTAGATTAGGAACAAAGTTCTCCTTTTACTTGTAAATTTAAAACAGGAATTGTCCTCTACTTGTAGGTTCGCCCTTCACTTGTAGATTAGAAACAAGGTTCTCGTTTTACTTGTAAATTTAAAACAGGATTTGTCCTCTACTTGTAGGCTTAAAACAAAACAAACTTATTCTGTGCCAGCAATGTTTGCATTTGATTTAAATAAACGCTGAACGTTAGACCTTCAAAATAATCAGTAACAATAATTATGTTGGTGATACTGTTTTGCTATTTATCCTGCAAGACAGTAAACTAAACGGTGAACTCAGGAGATAGCCCGATGTGGTTTTACTGTAAGAAAAACAGACACAGTGAACTATAACACTATCATTTATTCATCTTCTCAAAACGAACAAAACTCTCCTGCTGGTGGTTTTAACTTCATTCATTTTAACTCTGGAAACAGCAGAACAGTCATTAGATCAGAAATACGCTAAAATATTTAACAGAGAACGCTTTACAGTACTTAAATTAATACAACAATAAGAAAATGTGTCCCGCAGTAGTGTTATTTACATATATTTATTTTATGTTCTCAAGGTCATTACAGGTCTTCTCTTTGTCGATATATGTACTCACATATCAGATATATTGTGGCACGTGTTCCAATTTATTCATATTCACACATACGTAATGGAAAGACTGTGACACAAGACACGTTATGACAGTCTGCTTGATGCTCCTATATCGGAAAGATTGCAACACATATGACGAATACTTCGATTATATGCGTTCATATTCCCATATTGGAAATATTGTAGCACATATTTTTTTGTTTATTTATATATATGTGTGTATACATGACGACAAGACTTGGACGCAACTGAACAGCTAGGCCTGTATTAGAATAACACTTTAATGACCTTTAAACTCTCAAGATTTAAAAAATAAGGTGACGTTATGGTACAAAGCCCTATAAGTTTAAATAGTTTATAGAAAGTGTTTATTTGTTTTGAATTTCGTGCAAAGCTACTCAAGGGTTATCTGCGCTGGCCATCCCTAATTTAGCAGTGTAAGACGAGAGGGAAATAGCTAGTCATCACCACTCACCGCCAACTCCTACGCTACTCTTTTACAAACGAATAGTTGGATTGACCGTCTCATTATAACGCCCCTACGGCTGAAAGGGCGAGCGTGTCCGGTGTAACGGGGATTCGAACCCGGGGCCTTCGGATTACGAGTCGAGTGCCTTATCACCTGGCCATGCCGGACTATTGAAAGTGGATTGGTTAAATGTGGTAAATGAATAGTGTATTTTTATGGAAAACAAATATAAATTTTCACAAAATTATTCATATAGAAAATGATTTACGATTTAACAAACTGAGCTCGCCTGATGTTGTCTTTACAAAGGATTTTAATTAGGAACTAATGATGCAAATTATGTAGTTTAACACATCCTTATCACTCGAGTAATAAATAAAACAGCGCCATCTATTTGTCTATTCTACACAATTATCACTTTGTTCCAAAATACCCATTAGACCCAACATTAAGGCCAGGTGGGTTAAGGCGTTCGACTCGTAATCTGAGGGTCGCGGGTTCGAGTTCCCGTCACACTAAACATGCTCGACCTTTCAGCAGTGGAAACGTTATAATGTAGCCTAAGAGTTGGCGGTGGTGACTACTTATTTTCTCTCTAATCTTACACTAAATTAGGGACGGTTTGCACAGATAGCCCTCGAGTAGCTTTGTGCGAAATTAAAAAACAAACAAACAAACAAAGCTACTCAAGGGCTATCTGTACTAGCCGTCCCTAATTTAATAGTTTAAGACTAGAAGGAAGGCAGCTAGTCACCACCGCCCACCGCCAACTCTTGGGCTACTCTTTTACCAACGAATAGTGGGATTTATCGTCACATTATAACGCCTCCACGGCTGAAAGGGCGAGCATGTTTGGCGCGACGGGGATACGAACCCGCGACCCTCAGATTACGAGTCGCACGCCTTAACACGCTTGGCCACGCCGGGCCCGAGCAGCTTTGAGCGAAATTCAAAACAAACTAAACCCAACGTTAAAACCAGTGGAAAAATTACTCATTTTGGTAACCAAAAATATCATTGTTTCACGAGATATCAAAGGTACTGATATTAGCAAGCTTGTTTAAATAAACAAGGGTTTAGAGTAAACTACAATCTGTTTCCAAATCAAGATTTCACTTAACATTGGCTGTTCGGGTCGCGGGCTTACATTGAAAGACTATGTTTCTCATGCATCGTATTTTATATGTAAATCTAAGTCAAGCATTAGTTGAGAGTATGCTAATATTAATAGACGGGAGAGTGCATGCGCTTCACGCAGTTATAATGGAACGTACACAAATATCTATTTGAAAGGTAAATGTATTCCCACCACAGATACTGGAATGAGGATTCGCGATGTAGTAACAAGGAAATGTATATTGTATATTCACATCATGATGGGAAGTTATGTGAGCTTAAATTATACATATAGATGTGCCAAACGTATCGCATAGCACATAAATCTGTTGCGCAGGATCAAGATACGTATATATGCAAGCGTATGTGTTTGTGTGTTTTTATAGCAAAGCCACATCGGGTTATCGCTGAGCCCACCGAGGGGAATCAACCCTAATTTTAGTGTTGTAAATCCGGAGACATACTGCTGTACTAGCGGCGGGTTAAAGGGTTTGTGTTGTGTGTGTGTGTGTGTGTGTGTTTCTTATAGCAAAGCCACATTAGGCTATCTGCTGAGCCCACTGATGGGAATCGAACCCTTGATTTTAGCGTTGTAAATCCGGAGACATACCGCTGTACCAGCGGGGGGCTTATGCGAGCAATAAGCTCAATGATTATTTAGTTATTTTATAATTAGCTTCGTATTCTAACAGACAGGTAAGGGCTGAGAAAACACATTTAATTAACAAATAATTACACAGCTCACATTAAACATCCACGCAGTAATGAAATCTAAACAAAAAAAAACAGTTTAGTGAATGACGGACCAGGCAAAAGTTAAGTCAGTCGCGTGTTAAAGGTCCACGAGAGAGGATACACCAGTTCACGAGCTATTTCCACACTCAGTTTTATCGTTGTCGACTACTTAGTATTCGTCCCTCGAGAATAACAGTCGAGCTTCGCTCGCACTTCATATATTCAAATAGTTGACATGTTTCTACAGTCAGATCTTTGGTGTCAAAACGTGTTGAACGTTTTAAAATATCAATCTAGCTCTAAGTGACATGATTTGTCTGAAGCAACTCACATAGGAATGAGTTAAAATTTTCTTCTTTAGAATATTAGTTCCATGATTTCAGATTCACACTACAGTTTCCTATAAAAGATCTTCTCAAATAAGCATTTGTAATTTCTTACAACCATATTAGACAGCGTAACACGCCTAAACACTGAGAATTCAACCTCATTAGAATAAGAACAAACAATAAAGAAGAAACAATGATTTACAACTGTGACTGTATAGATCTGACTACAATACTGCGAGTTACAGTTGTGATTGCTTAGATCTGACTACAATACCGCGAGTTATAGCTGTCATTGTTAGATCTGACAGCAGCAATACTGTGAGTTACAATTGTGATTGTTTAGATCTGACTACAATACCGCGAGTTACAGCTGTCATTGTTAGATCTGACAGCAATACTGCGAGTTACAGCTGTGATTACTTAGATCAGACTACAATACTACGAGTTGCAGCTGTGATTGTTTAGATCTAATTATAATACTGCAAGTTACATCTATGACTGTTTACATCTGACTATAATACTAAGAGTTACAACTGTGATTTCTTAGATCTGACTACAATACTGCGAGTTTCAGCTGTGATTTTTAGATGTGACTACAGTACTGCGAGTTACAATTGTGGTTGTTCACATCTGACTACAATACAGCGAGTTACAGCAGTGATTCTTTGCATGTTACTACAGTACTGCGAGTTACAGCTGTCATTGTTACATCTGACTATAATACTAAGAGTTACAACTGTGATTTCTTAGATCTGACTACAATACTGCGAGTTTCAGCTGTGATTTTTTAGATCTGACTACAGTACTGCGAGTTACAATTGTGGTTGTTCACATCTGACTACAGTTCTGCGAGTTACAGCTGTGATTTCTTAGATCCGACTACAATACTGCAAGCTACAACTGTGACTGCATAAATATGACTACAATACTGCGAGTTCCAACTGTGATTCTTTACACCTTACTACAATACTATGAGTTACAGCTGTGATTCCATAGATCTGACTACAATACTGCGAGTTACAGCTATGATTGTTTAGTTCTGCCTACAATACTGCAAGCTACAACTGTGACTGCATAAATATGACTACAATACTGCGAGTTCCAACTGTGATTCTTTACACCTTACTACAATACTATGAGTTACAGCTGTGATTCCATAGATCTGACTACAATACTGCGAGTTACAGCTATGATTGTTTAGTTCTGCCTACAATACTTCAAGCTACAACTGTGGTTGTTTAAATCTGACTACAATAGTGTGAGTTACTGTTGTGACTGTTAAGATTTGATTAGAATAGTGCGAGTTACAGCTGTGATGTTTCAGATCAGAGTATATAACAATAAGAGGATTTAGTTGGAGGTAGATATTTCTAAAATATAGCTTTCAGGTTGTAAAGTTAATCACATTGAATTGTATTGTTTCTTTTGCTACCTGCAGAATAACTTACGTTCGGTTTGAATTAGCTTCTCTTGAAAGGTTGACATGTGTTATCATATTGGATATATATAACTTACTAAACACAATTTTATATGGTAAAAGAACTGAGAATTTACTGAAATAAATATCTAGTTTTGTTACTTAAATATGTGAATATATGTTATTTAATTTGTGTAGTTTGTATATTAGTGCATAAAGACATTTAGAAATAAGGAATAACATAATACAGCTTTCTACTACGAATTATGGTTTGTCTTTTAATTGAACGCTCCTGAAGAAGCTGTAAGGCGAAACGTTTAGCGCTCGATTAAAAACAAAACAATAATTTGGTGTTATAAGATCGTTTATTTGTAGTATAAAACACTTGATAGGTGAACATATCTCGTATCAATATCGAAAGTGGTTATATATTTATTTTTTATGAATATTGTGAACAAATTGTTATACAAGACGACCAATGAATGACTGCTAGTCATGCAAGCAGCGATTTTCTGTTAACCATGTAAACAAACGGTTACATCTGTAAATAATAAGGGAAGTGAACAGACAGTAAACATACAGATGTCACAAACAATGAGTAATTGGTCGATTTGCCATTAGTACAATAAACAACAAAATTAAATACGTTGTACGATGCACTAGTCTTTTATTTGCTTTAAACAGAGCCATATACATTGTTTTACACTGACGTACAATTTAACAATGCACGGATTTGTAACATTTTACAAAAGTCTTGTATAGGTTTCGACAATTCAGTCGTGTTACCTCGCTTTCTTCCGAGACATTTACTGTCAATATAAGCCTATTCAGGCTCCAAAATGTTCACATCCAGAGGTGTGTGAGCCAATCAAAGAGTTCTATGTTGGCTACTACGTTTTCTTTTCAGGTATCGTTTTACCATATTTACTGTGTGATTGTAACCACTGTCGTGCTCTAAGGTCAGTTCTTGTTTCACAGGTCTTGTTCAGGGATAATGGCATGACGAATAACTATATGGTTGTACCTGTAAGTACAATCGTAATTAGATATCTAAAAACACAGGATGCAGACCACACTTGTATTGGTCCACCAGCGTGCTCCACTGTAGATTTTATGTATTCAATATGATTCCCTTGAACAAACTGTGGTTAACTATTGTCAAGCAATATGAATTTGGGTTTATATTGTAATAGTGCTATAAATCACACTTTGATATCAATTGTTTCAGGCTGTACTTCTTCCTATCAATAATTTACTCAAACCAATGTAAACATAATGAATTGTTGCTTATTACTGGTAATCATAGATTTATAAATAGGTTTGTTTGTTTTCTTACTGTAGAAACCTTACTTTCTTTCTTCTAGGTTTATTCATTCTCTCTCTCACATCTTCTCACTTTTTATTCTCTTTCTTGAAACTCCTGCCTTTTGTATTCTTTTCTTACACCCACGTTACACTGGTCATCTCCTCTATAAACTTTGATATCGTTCCATTGATTCCTTAGAGACTTAACAAAGACTGGCTACTTTCTTACACCCACGTTACACTGGTCATCTCCTCTATAAACTTTGATATCGTTCCATTGATTCCTCAGAGACTTAACAAAGACTGGCTACTTTCTTACACCCACGTTACACTGGTCATCTCCTCTATAAACTTTGATATCGTTCCATTGATTCCTTAGACACTTAACAAAGACTGGCTACTTTCTTACACCCTCTCGACTTTCATCGATGTCATCTAACATCTGATGTCACAACAATCTGTAAAGCTTATAGCTGCGATACTCCCATTATTCGAAGATTAATGCACGTCTCTCCCGAACAAGTTTTAAGCAGTTTCACCATTGAGACCACTTCATACTAGCATAATATACTTTAGAGAAAGAAACACCAAACCCGTACTTAAGCAGTATCATTAGCAAGAGATATTGTTGCGTTTTACAAAAGAGCATCACAGTAACTATTTTTCTGCGGAAGAATAAACTTTCTACTTTCTTATATGTGATGCAAATCCTTTATCTCTAATATTCCTCCATAATTATTATTTATGTATAATATATTCCTACGTTTATTTGCTTTTTTAATCTTTGCTATTTTTATCAACTTAACTTTTGTTAACTCGATCTCAATATCTACGTCTTTTATTTCGCTTCTTACAAGTTTCACTTAACTTGTTTCTTCAAACTTACAAACCTCATTAATAACTTTATGTGTAACATTCTAGTCTTTTGTCATGCCGCACAATAAAATGAGTCACACCTGCAGCTATAAGTTGAAAGTTAATCACAGTGCTTCCAGGTTGTCATGGTGATCGGCTGTGGGTTAAGGGTTTTGTATTCTTTAATCTTTCAGGCATGTTTGGAACCTAGTGTTATGTTAACATCATAAACGTGGCCTAAGATACTTAACACTACTTTTGAAGAGCTCGAGGTGTCTTTCTGGACCTCTTTTATTATCACTAGTATTGCTTTGGCATTCTTTCATCAAAATTTCAATACAACTCAAACATGGGGTGGGTTTAGAGCATAGTAATAGCTTTTGTATACAAGGAGCCCCGTCTAGTTCTACACAATAATACAAGCTGTATTTTAAAAGGTATTCTGCTGATGTTGTGTTATTTTATTGATTTATTGACAGCCAATCAATGGTTACGATATCAGATTGTACATCTCTTCTGTTGCAGATCGTTTTAATGTTTATAAAAAAGATAAAATATTTGAAAACCTTTGTAATTTAAGTCAGTTTCACTCGTGTTACTATGGTGGCTCTCAATACATTATAATAATGTCACCTGTTTACAAAGAAAATCATATTTTTCATTCCCCGAGAGATACCTGCATTAAGTAAAAAGTAAACGTGTTATATAACTTAACAATTACTATTGGCCATTCATTATAGTATTAACATATATGGTATTTAAATACACAATTAATATTGACCATTCATTAGAGTCACGACATATATGGTACTTAAATACACAGTTAATATTAACCATTCATTATAATAATGAATGACATATATGGTACTTAAATACACAGTTAATATTGACCATTCATTATAATACTGACATATATGGTACTTAAATACACAATTAATATTGACCATTCATAAGAGTAATGACATATATGGTACTTAAATACACAATTAATATTGACCATTCATTAGAGTAATGACATATATGGTACTTAAATACACAATTAATATTGACCATTCATTAGAGTAATGACATATATGGTACTTAAATAAACAATTAATATTAACCATTCATTAGAGTAATGACATATATGGTACTTAAATAAACAATTAATATTAACCATTCATTATAATAATGAATGACATATATGGTACTTAAATACACAGTTAATATTGACCATTCATTATAATACTGACATATATGGTACTTAAATACACAATTAATAATAACCATTCATTAGAGTAATGACATATATGGTACTTAAATACACAATTAATATTGACCATTCATTATAGTAGTGACATATATGGTATTTAAATACACAGTTAATATTGACCATTCATTATAATACTGACATATATGGTACTTAAATACACAATTAATATTAACCATTCATTAGAGAAATGACATACATGGTACTTAAATACACAATTAATATTAACCATTCATTAGAGTAATGACATATATGGTACTTAAATACACAATTAATATTGACCATTCATTATAGTAGTGACATATATGGTATTTAAATACACAGTTAATATTGACCGTTCATTATAATACTGACATATATGGTACTTAAATACACAATTAATATTGACCATTCATTAGAGTAATGACATATATGGTACTTAAATAAACAATTAATATTAACCATTCATTAGAGTAATGATGTATATCGTACTTAAATACACAATAATACTGACCATTCATTAGGTAATGACATACATGGTACTTAAATACACAATAATAACCATTCATTAGTAATGACATATATGGTACTTAAATACACAATTAATATTAACCATTCATTAGAGTAATGACATATATGGTATTTAAATACACAATTAATATTAACCATTCATTAGAGTAATGACATATATGGTATTTAAATACACAATTAATATTAACCATTCATTAGAGTAATGACATATATGGGACTTAAATACACAATTAATATTGGCAATTAATCAAAGTAGTGTAATAATCTGCTATACAACTAGAGTTATGATATAGAATATTCTTTAAAATAATGACATACATGATGTTTAACTATACAGTTGATGTTGACTATTCACCAAAGTAGTGATATATCTGATATTTAATTACAAAGTTGGTTTGGACTATTCACCAAAGAACTGAAAAATCTACTATTTAATTACAAAATTGATTTGAACTATACAGCAAAGTAGAGATATATCTGCTATTTAACAACGAAGTTGGTATGGACTATTCACCAAAGTAGTGATATATCTGCTATTCAGTTACACAGTTCATATGGACCATTCGCCAAAGTTGAAGTACATCTGCTATTCAATTACAAAGTTGGTATAAACTATTCCCCAAAGTTGTGATATATCTGCTATTTAACTACGAAGTTGGTATGGACTATTCACCAAAGTCGTGATATATCTGCTATTCAGTTACACAGTTCATATGGACCATTCGCCAAAGTAGAAGTACATCTGTTATTTAATTACAAAGTTGGTATAAACTATTCCCCAAAGTTGTGATATATCTGCTATTTAACTACGAAGTTGGTATGGACTATTCACCAAAGTCGTGATATATCTGCTATTCAGTTATACAGTTCATATGGACCATTGGCCAAAGTAGAAGTACATCTGTTATTTAACTACGAAGTTGGTATAAACTATTCCCCAAAGTTGTGATATATCTGCTATTTAACTACGAAGTTGGTATGGACTATTTACCAAAGTCGTGATATATCTGCTATTCAGTTACACAGTTCATATGGACCATTCGCCAAAGTAGAAGTACATCTGTTATTTAATTACAAAGTTGGTATAAACTATTCCCAAAGTTGTGATATATCTGCTATTTAACTACGAAGTTGGTATGGACTATTCACCAAAGTCGTGATATATCTGCTATTCAGTTATACAGTTCATATGGACCATTGGCCAAAGTAGAAGTACATCTGTTATTTAACTACGAAGTTGGTATAAACTATTCCCCAAAGTTGTGATATATCTGCTATTTAACTACGAAGTTGGTATGGACCAAAGTCGTGATATATCTGCTATTTAGTTATACAGTTCATATGGACCATTCGCCAAAGTAAAGATATATTTGCTATTTAATTACAAAATTGATATGGACTATTCGCCAAAGTTGTGATATATCTGCTATTTAATTACAAAGTTGATATGGACTATTCGCCAAAGTTGTAATATATCTGCTATTTAATTACATAGTTGATGTGGGCTATTCACGAAATTAGTGACATATCTTCAACCTAATTAAAGAGTTGATATCGACTATTTGCCAAAGTTGTGACAAATCAGATATTTCATTATTTGTTATATAATATTTGATACATAATAATTGGCTTTAATTCAACTAGCCTTTGTAATTAACTTATTATTATACTATTTAGTCTACTATTGTTATAAGCTTTAGAGATTTGGCACCTGCCTTGGCACAGGTCTTTCAAATATTGAAGGTTTTTTTAAAATTAATATTTCATTAAATTTAGTTTAAATAACGTCTGCAAGGCTCTCTTTAAATAACAAGGGATGGGTATGAGTCATATTATAACGCCACCACGGCTGAAAGAGTGAGCATGTTTTTTGATATGGGCTAGAACCCTGGACCTTCAGGTTACGAGAGAAGTTCTCTAAACAGATGACCAAACGGGGCAGAAAATCACAAAACGTATGTGTATGTATTTTTCTTATGGCAAAGCCACATCGGGCAATCTTTTGAGTCCGCCGAGGGAATCGAACCCTAATTTTAGCGATGTAAGTCCGTAGACTTACTGCTGTACCAGCAGGGTACAAATAACAAAGGAACTTTCACAATCCAGAGATTCTGCCTTTTTCTAATTCACGTTCTCCGTTAAATGTAACGATAATTACAAAATAAAGTAAAAACAGCAAATGTTTTAAAATACACCAGTTTTTTAATAGGAATACTTGTTAAAGTACCTATTATTTAGGAAATGCATACCTTTATGGGCAAATTTCGTAAGATAAATTTATTCAGGTGAGCATAACTGTTTCGTCGTGAAACCTGTATATAGTTGTCGTACGTCTTAGAAATGTAAATAAAGTAAAAGAAAGTTTTACTAATAATGTTGATTCTGTATATTATAAGTAAATAACTCTGAAAAGAATAATATAATGGATGAACGAATTACTTAATTAAGTAAAACCCATGTTCAACAGTTTAGAATGATTCTTGGTTCATTTTGTCTTCCAGAAGTTCAGTAGTAATTAGAGGAGTTAAAACAGTAAAATCCGGGAGCCGATTTTTCCTAAATAGAGTGTGTGTTTTTTATAGCAAAGCCACATTGAGCTATTTGCTTAGTCCACCGAGCGGAATCGAACCTCTGATTTTATGGTATAAATCTGTAAACTTAGCGATGTATAAGCGCGGAACTCACCTAAATAGTATAGCTAGCTCATTGTTTAACTTTGCACTACGAAAACAATAACTCGTTTTATTTATTGTACTTGAAATCCATCCACGTCACACATCGAGGGGTCATTTTTCACAATGAGAAAACAAAATGTTCCTTGAACAATAAAAAATACAATCTTAAATTAAAGAATACTGCTTTTATATAAAGCTAATTATCAACTACTTCTTCCCCGTTATTTAATTATCTTTAACTGAAGGCTTACAACGCTAAAGTCCGGGTTTCGACATCCGTGGTGGGCCAAGCACCGATAGCCCAATGCCTAGCTTTGTGAGCAAACAATCAACATTTCAGTGAGCCTTGGTGCGACATCTGGAATATGGGCGAGGGCTAAAGGAGGTACACACTTTATAAAACGATTAATAACATGTATTTATTCGTCTAATGATAATACATTTAGAGTATGTATGTGTGTGCCTTTCTTATATTAAACCCACTTCGGCTTATCTGCTGCGTCTACTGAGGGAAATCGAACCCCTGATTTTAAGGTTGTAAATCCGAAGACTCGCCGATGTTCCAGCGGGAGACCACTTAGAGTAGAAGAGCTTCATAGCTAACGCTCTTAACTTTTCAAAATTCATGTTTCTTTTACACAAACAGTCATAGTATAACTTGGAATAATATTCAGTGATACTGTAACAGATTTTGGATTATTGCCAGCAAGTTAAATGTTACAGCATATTCTTTATGAACGTTACGAAAGATTTTATGATAATATTACATCGGTTGAGGTTCATTTTACAAGTTATGTTGCTATTACAGCATATTTTTGTTGATGTTAAAGCAAATTGTGTGTTAATGTGAGAGCAAATTTTGTGTTAAGGTTGCAGCTCTATAAGTTATTGTTTTAGCCAACCTTGTGTTGATATAACAATAGGTTTTCTTATAACCTTAGAGCAAATTTTGATTTGTTTTATTTCGGGTTTTCTGAAAATCGTTGCCAATTTTATGTTAATGTTCTAGCATATTTTATGTTAATATTATGACAGTTTATGCTAATGTTGCAACTTATTATACATGAATGTTAAGTCATATTTGATGTGATTGTCACAGAAGGTATTATAAAATATTAAAGAATTATTGATATTTTGACAACAGTGTTTATTACTGTTCTGTTTTAAACAGAGATTCGAAAAGTTGCTTATTAAGAGATTTTGAGAAGCGTAATTTTATAACATTTTGAAAACACAACTAAATAGAGACGGTAGGTAATACATAGCGAGTAATGATCTAGAGATAGTAGGTGTTCTCTTGGTAAAAAATATTCACTGAACAAATTATAAGCAATCTACAAAATTGGCAAATTTAACCGTCATTAACATAAAGGATTTTCAAAAAAATTGTGCAAGTTTCAAAATCCCCAGAAACTCAAGGGCTGTCGAATAGTTGACTATCCTTTGGCTAGAGCATTATCAAATTAATTCTTAGGCAGAACATGAAAAAAAAAACCGAATATAAATGCACTGTATGTTTCGAGATCGCGTGCTTTTCTAAATAGTGGACAGTATCTACAAGTATGATTTTGGTTTAGCTTGTTTTGAATTTCGCGTCAAACTACACGAGGAATATCTGCGCTAGTCGTCCCTATTCTAGCAATGAAAGGATAGAAGGAAGGCAGATATTCATCACCACCCACCACTAGCTCTTAGATTACACTCTAACAACGAATAGTGGAATTACTCTCACTTTATAATGGTCCTACAGTTGAAAGGGCGAGCATGTTTCGTGGTATGAAGATTCAACCTGGTGAACTTTGTACAGTCCATATACAAATACTGTGTGTTGTGGAACATACTATGAAATACTGTGGAATACCAGTTACGTTCCAAAAGTCTGTGCAATGATAGTAAAATTATATCTTAAACCTTTTCCACATAAAGGATAATTTAAGTAATGCTACATTGAACATACGACTGATTGCACAAATCAAAGAAGCAAAATCGCCATAGCTCGGGTTACTTAACGAGATAAACGTCAATGATATGTCGTGATAAACATGCAATAAATGCGAGTTAATTAATGTATAATTACATCCTTCAATCCTGTGATGGGCCCGGCACGGCCAGATAGTTAGGGCTCGTAATCTGAAGGTCGCGGGATTGAATCCCCATCACACCAAACATGCTTGCCATTTCAGCCGTGAGAGCGTTGATAAAAGAGTAGCCTAAGAGTTGGTGGTGAGTGATGATGACTAGCTTCCTTCCCTTTAGTAATAATTACAACTGAGAAAAACAACAACTAAAGCAGTAAAAAAACTTCTCGGTTGTTTGTTTGAAGTTTATTTTTCTATGTAATTAACAATAGAGTGTTTAATGTAAACTTTCACGACAAGGTAAACTGACAAAGACTGGGAATAATTAAATTCATTATTCGAGTAAGGCAGATATCATAAACAACATGATCGTAACTCTTGTGCACACATGAATTCGTTCAGAAAACAAAACCGATCAACACAGTGTTCCAAAACTCGCACATAGACCAATTAAAACCACGAGAAATAACTTTGAAACCCCCAGTTTATTGTCTTACGCGTATTTATTGTCTTATGCCAGAGAATAGTGGTCTAGTTCCATCAGATCTTTTATCCAATATGATAAAACTTTTCTAAAACTTAAAAGGTTTCTGATCTGTAGAATGGTTGGTCACATGGAAATACATCATTGGTTGATCAGGTAAAAACACGTCATTGGTTGGTCATAAGGAAATACATCACTAGTTGCTCAGATGGAAATACATCATTGGTTAGTCATATGGAAATACCTCACTGGTTGCTCAGATGGAAATACATCATTGGTTGCTCAGATGGAAATACATCATTGGTTATTTATATGGAAGTACATCACAATAGGACGGAGAATAATTGTTTAACAAATATTTCTTTATAATGAAGAACTTCGTCTGTAAGCATGATTTCCCTTTTAGCCATAAAGGGATTATTTCGCGCCGGGCAGTCGTACTATGTTTTGATAAAGAGCTGGAGGTGCTAGATTATGGGACGGTTAACGTAGTTAGCCCTTGAGTAACTTTGCACAAACTACAAGACAAACAAACTTTTTTAGTATGTAGTAAGAAAATAACATACTATTTTGTTAACCTACTGTTTGATTATTGTTCTAACATAGTAACAATTTGTGTTGTTAAAATATTGTATTAATAAAGTAGCAGTCTATTTTGGTAAATTATTGTCCTAACAAAGTAACAACTTGTGTTATTAAATTATTGTTCTGTCAAATTATCAAATTAGCGATGTCAAGAAAACCCACTTGTAGAGACAAATATATATGTAAAACGGCTCGTTTGGCTTGAGAAAATATTTTACGTAGAGGAGCGAACAACGTTTCGACCTTCTTCAACCCAAACGAGCCGTTTTCACATATATAAAGAATCATATTATTTTGGTATCTTATTGTACTAACAAAGTGGCAAACGGTGTTGTTAAGTTACTGTACGGACAAAGTAATAAACATAATAACAGTTCTCCCCTTACTGGTTTTAATAAAACATCAGTAATCCCTTCACCGGTTGATATCAATAGAGTTAACTCTGTAAATTCTATTCTTGGACTGTGAACAGAGACAGTGCTAGTCTTAGGTTTTGAAAATTACAACCAGGTCTCAGGTTTCTTTACAATCTAACAACGTGTTTTATCATATTTTTCATTTTGTGATACCTAACTAACTCCTTAAAGTATCTAAAAATACCCTGAATTTATTCTGAAACCTTTGGGTCTTATCAATTTATGTTGCTAATTAAAAGGAGCTATTGGTTTATTTAGAAGACTGGCAGCTTATTTTAGTCTACAGTGACACCATTATTTATAAATAATGAAATATAGTGTAGTTGCTTGACATTTACACTTGTTCAGGTATTAAACACTTGAACCGGGAATGTTTTGGAAGGTTTTCAGTGATAACTTCTGGGCCACATCATATGCATGGTTCTTTTATTCAACCTGAAATATTCTATAGTTTCCATTTCTCTAAATAACACTTGAGTATTCGTAACGAATGTCTTTTTTTTTTTCATTGCTTCAAGTTATAAGCAGATCTGCAGACATGCGTGAGTGTTCATCAACTATATAAACGTTGTGCTAAACTGTGGTGCTGTTGAAATATGTGTTCTTTAAATAATGGTTGGATTATTTATTGTCACGAAATTACTGTATTGAAAAACGCAAGTCGAGTTAACGCTTTCACTTCCCTATGTAAAGTGTTAAATTATTATATATAGTGCGTAAATCTTTACGTAGAACTAAAGCAAAGCCGCTTCGGGCTATCTGCTGAGTCCACCGAGGGGAATCGAACCCCTGATTTTAGCGTTATAAATCCGAAGACATACCGCTGTACTAGCGGGGGGCTTTAAGTAGAACAATATATTGTTTTATTTCTTTTCATGATTGTTTATTGAGAGAAGTGGTTCTTTGGTTATCGCAGGATGGTGGTAGAAGTGTGTTTGGCTTCAGCAGACCAGTGCTGCCTGTTTCGAGAGTAAGACGAACGTAACGGCCTCTGTGGGAAGCTAGAAGTAATATGTAGTCGCTTTTGTGGTGGTAATTTTTCCCTCTCAAGGATTCTCATAAGTAAACTGAGTCCCGTGTACGTGATCGGACTTTGTGAGGAAATTCTGTGCAGTCTGGGTTTAGTATACAAAGTAAGACACTAATGACAGTTCTCTTAAGCGAAACGGCTAAAACACAAAGACTTTCATATAGGTTTATTTTCGGTATAAATTATCGGTTTCTGAGGAAGTCTGACGTGTACAATAGATAAAAGTTAAGAATTCCGATATCTGTTAATTTGTAAGTTTGGCTAATTTACCTCTAATGCAATGTAAAATACTGCGTTAGGTTAGCTTATATCTAATGTTGTAAAACCAGACTAAAGTTAACCAGTTTATGCCGTCGTGCCAGATTGAGTTCGGCTAGTTATATATTTAGTGTTGCAATGTCAGACTAAAGTTCTCTAGTTTATGTCTAATTCTGTCGTGTCACAGTGAGTTTGACTGGTGTATAGCTGATTTCAAAGTCCCAGAGTGAGCTTAGTAGCTTACATATAATTCACTAGTGCAGAATTGAGTTTCGAAGTCAATATTTAATGCCGCAGTACGAGGTAAAGTTTGCTTATATCTGTTATTGTTTTATTGTTTTTGTTTTTCGCGTATGCATTTATTTTAAACAGTAAGGTGGTTGCGAATGAAAAACAGTTTGATTGTAATTGAGACTGGCAAAGGATTCAGTTCTAGTTATAGGCTAGATGATGAACCACTAACGTTTTGAAAGGAAGAACACCATATTGATGACGTCACTCTAATAAAGAACACTATACATATGACATCACTCTAATAAAGAACACTATAAAGGTGACGTCACTAATAAAGAACACAATACAGATGACGTCACTCTAATAAATAACGTCATAAGGTGACGTCACTCTAATAAAAACACTATACATGTGACGTCACGATATTAAAGTGAAAGGGTTTATTGATCCTTTCCTTTAACCCAGTAAGTGTCTTTATAATTTAATTTTATGCAAAAACAAGTCAGACAAACTTATCTCTTTTTACTTTAAGAGGATTAATGCGAGGTTGTATACAGAAAGGACATAAACTTAAGTAAGAACTAATGAACAATAATTCACATATAGAGTTCTTTGAAATGCTTTAGGGACAACTCAGTTTACTCCAGGAACTTACCAAGTAGACCCTAAGCAATACTATTACTGATATTTTAATATATACAAAACATTGTTTCTTGAATTTTGAGTGAAGTATAAGTCTTTTACTGAAATGTAAATAAAATATAATATAAATATAGTATAATATAAATATAATATAATAAAATATAGTATAATATAAATATAGTATAATATAAATATGGTATAATATAAATATAATATAATATAAATATGGTATAATATAAATATAATATAATATAAATATGGTATAATATAAATATAATATAAATATGGTATAATATAAATATGGTATAATATAAATATAATATAATATAAATATAATATAATATAAATATAATATAATAAAAAATATAGTATAATATAAATACAATATAATATAATATAAATATAATATAATAAAATAAATATAAGTATAATATAAATATAGTTGCAATATAAATATAATATAATATAATATAAGTATAGTATAATATAAATATAATATAATATAAGTATAGTATAAAATAATTATATAATATAATATAAGTATAGTATAATACAAAGTATAATATAATATAAATATAGTATAATATAAATATAATATAATATAAATATGGTATAACATATATATAATATAATATAAATATGGTATAATATAAATATAATATAATATAAATATAGTATAATATAAATATATAGTATAATATGGTATAATATAAATATGATATAATAAAAATATAGTATAATATAAATATAGTGTAATATAAAATGTAATATGATATAAATAAAGTATAATATAAATATAAATATAATATGATATAAAATAAAGTATAATATAATATAAATATAATATAATATAAATATAATGTAATATAAATATAATATAATATAAATATAGTATAATATAAATATAATATAATATAAGTATAGTATCATATAAATATAGTATAGTATAATATAAATATAGTATAATATAAATATAATATAATATAATATAAGTATAGTATAATATAAATATACTGCTCCCAATTTTTTCGCAAATTGCTTGCAACTGCTGAAACTTTATAAACCTATAAAATTTTTTAGGATGTCAAACAAAGTTTGCTTGTCAACTCTGTAAAACTGTTAAACATATACCGGGTAAAATTATTAGAACAACTCTATCGTATAGTTTTAGAAAGTTTCCGTCATAATTTGGCAAGAATCATTCTTTACTTTATTATTACATCTTATTTTAGTGTTTATTATTAGCTAATTTTAATAACCAACAACCATATTTAACTATTTCTTAAGATAAACCCTCTTTATCTGATCTCAGCAACAATCAACTATTTCAGTAGTGCACATCATGTCTGCGACGCATTAAACGAGAAATTTTGGCGGACGATAAGTTTCAACTATTTCAGTAGCATGCACATCACTGGAACGTTTCACTAAATTTTGGCGGACGAAAGATAAGTTTCAACTATTTCAGTAGCATGCACATCACTGGAACGTTTCACTAAATTTTGGCGGACGAAAGATAAGTTTCAACTATTTCAGTAGCATGCACATCACTGGAACGTTTCACTAAATTTTGGCGGACGAAAGATAAGTTTCAACTATTTCA
Organism: Tachypleus tridentatus; assembly: GCF_004210375.1. Lineage (NCBI taxonomy): Eukaryota > Metazoa > Arthropoda > Merostomata > Xiphosura > Limulidae > Tachypleus > Tachypleus tridentatus. The sequence goes on from NC_134826.1 coordinate 134,521,500, forward strand.
GTAGCATGCACATCACTGGAACGTTTCACTAAATTTTGGCGGACGAAAGATAAGTTTCAACTATTTCAGTAGCATGCACATCACTGGAAACGTTTCACTAAATTTTGGCGGACGAAAGATAAGTTTCAACTATTTCAGTAGCATGCACATCACTGGAACGTTTCACTAAATTTTGGCGGACGAAAGATAAGTTTCAACTATTTCAGTAGCATGCACATCACTGGAACGTTTCACTAAATTTTGATGGACGAAAGATAAGTTTCAACTATTTCAGTAGCATGCACATCACTGGAAACGTTTCACTAATAAAAGGAAGATTTCTGATACTGTGCTGATATATCTTCAATATATAATCCATAAAGAATAAATCAAGGTGAAATGTGAGAAAAAAATAAAACTATGGCTTGAATTTCCGCAAAGCTAAACGAGGGTTGTCTGCGCTACCATCCTTGAGTTAGCAGTGAGTGGCTGTCTGCGCTACCATCCTTAAGTTAGCAGTGAGTGGCTGTCTGCGCTACCATCCTTAAGTTAGCAGTGAGTGGCTGTCTGCGCTACCATCCTTGACTTAGCAGTGAGTGGCTGTCTGCGCTACCATCCTTGAGTTAGCAGTGAGTGGCTGTCTGCGCTACCATCCTTTAGTTAGCAGTGAGTGGCTGTCTGCGCTACCATCCTTACCAGTTAGCAGTGAGTGGCTGTCTGCGCTACCATCCTTAAGTTAGCAGTGAGTGGCTGTCTGCGCTACCATCCTTAAGTTAGCAGTGAGTAGCAGTCTGCGAGTTAGCAGTGAGTGACTGGAGGGAAGGCAGCTAGTCATTACCATCCACCGCCAATTCTTGGGCTACTCTTTACCAACGAATAATAAGATTGACCGTAACATTATAACGCCACCACAGCTGAAAGGACAAACGTGTTTGGTGGGACGGAGATTCGAACCGCACATCGCACCGTAACCATCTACCCATGCCAAACCTGAAGAATAACGCATTCGCGTGATTTGTTTTATTAAGATAAGTTTTATATTAAGATGAGCTACTATCCCATCAGTTACACTCACACTTTTATTTTATAGTGCAGATAAAGAAAATTTCGCATTAACTTTTAGCTAAAATCGCCGGATCCAATAAGCAAGTACTTATATTTAAGTATAGGTTTTCTTAACAATGGTTTGTGGCACACAAAGACAGATACGAAATGCATATAAATAGCGTTATATGTTAACCTTTGGTTGCAACAGTTCAATCAAATGGCAAGTAGTTATATTTAAATATAGCGGGGCCATGTGGAGAACAAAGACAGATTTAAAGGTAAATAAATAGCGTTTCATAAACCCATTTCGTTTTAAAGCCCAGTTCAATGCCCAAAGCACTTACTAAAACTAGAACTTTTGTACTTCTTCTTCCACATAATTGTAAATAAATAAATATATATATATATATACAGCTTTAAAAGAAAGACACTAAAACATTATATATGTGACACTGTACATTAACATTTCATTTCCACACAGAATATATTACTCTGAAAAGAAACTAAAACGATCCACAACGCATCTCTGAAAGTCAACATGGTGGGTCAAGCGTTTCCAGCAATATTAACAACACCGCCAACATGGGGTCCGGTGGTTAATGTAATGGATTTAGGATTCGGGTTCTTTGGTTCCAGAAGTGGCATGACGAAACATGTTTTTTATTTTCGTCTGTTGCTAAGTTATGAGGGTGAAAATTAATCTCATTAATTGGTTAAAGGTAGCCATATCATGGGGTGGGTGATACTGACTGATTGTCCTCCGTCTTGACAGAAACTGAGGCAGCTGTGAACTGACAGTTTAACTCACTGTATGAACTAGGACGTTTTATTTCCAGCTATGACAGTAGCGGGTAATTTTGCAAAAAAAAAAAATCATGCTGGACGCTCATTTCGAAATATGTGTCACGGGATCAAAATCCGTCGCCGAACATCTTTATCTTTTCAGCACCGAGGTCGTTATCACGTGAAATTTCAATCACATTACGCGTCAGTAAAAGTAGCCCAAAAGTTGGCGGTGGGTAATATTAATTAACAGCCTCCCCTTTAGTCTAGTTTATCACTTCAGAATGAGGGATTACTAATGGAGATAGATATCGAAATTCACGAAACAAACAACCATAGTTATATATATTAAACACACACATATATATATACATAATAGTAGGAAGAAGAGTTGAACATTATACCATATCTATTACGTTAAATGGGAAATTGCTGAGACTCGCCTTTATCAAGAGATTTTGCAGTAAAATAAATGTTTTGAATAGAATGTAAAAATAAGTCATATATTATAGAATAAATTACTCTAAATGGGATTCCTCGAGGAAACAGCCTCTTTCTAAAGACGTTAACAGTACTATTCCCCATCGTTATCTGAAACAATGCTGTCTATTATGTTGAATTATACCTTCGGACGCCAGTTATGCACAATAAGTTCATTAAAGAGAAAAGCCTGAAAGATAGGGAGTTTAAATATAACTAGATTCCAATGATCTTATATTTTAGTATTAAATAATCAAAGTAATAACGTAGCTACCCTACCAAACCATAAGCTATTCGTGGTATTTTGTAGTAAACAGTTATTCATACC